>NW_016823127.1:338236-393234 GCF_001698545.2 Rhinopithecus bieti | reverse complement strand
CTAAAGTTTTATTTATTTTTGAGACAGGGTCTTGCTCTGTTTCCCAGGCTGGAGTGCAGTGGCGCGATCACGGCTCACCCGCAGCCTCGACCTCCTGGGCTCAAGCGATCTTCCTGCCTCAGCCTGCTGAGTAACTGGGGCTATAGGCATACACCACCACACCTGGCTCATTTTATTTTATTTTGTAGAGATAGGGTTTCACCACGTTGCTCAAATTGGTCTCGAACCTTTCCTGGGCTCAAGTGATCCGCCCGTCTCAGCCTCTCAAAGTGTTAGGATTACAGGTGTGAGCCACCGCACCTGGCAAACGCGACTTTTTTTTTTTTTTTTTTTTGAGGTGGAGTTTCACTCCATTGCCCAACCTGGAGTGCAGTGGCGCGATCTCAGCTCACTGCAAGCTTCGCTTCCCGGGTTCACGCCATTCTCCTGCCTCAGCCTCCTGAGTAGCTGGAACTACAGGTGCCCACCACCACGCCCGGCTAATTTTTTGTATTTTTAGTAGAGACGGAGTTTCACCGTGTTAGCCAGGATGGTCTTGATCTCCTGACCTCGTGATCCGCCCGCCTCAGCCTCCCAGAGTGTTGGGATTACAGGCCCGGCCCAAACGCGGCTGTTTTAACACCATTACACTCAATATTATAATTTAACACGCTGGAGTGCCTGCCACAGGGTGAGGAGCCCTCTGGCTCTGTCCAGCCATCTTCTGAATTACCTTAAATTTTTGTGGCCCGGTGTGGTGGCTCACCCCTGTAAAAATTAGCCAGGCATGGTGGCGGTCGCCTGTAGTCCCAGCTACTCAGGAGGCTGAGGCAGGAGAATGGCGTGAACCCGGGAGGCGGAGCTTGCAGTGAGCGGAGATCCTGCCACTGCACTCCAGCCTGAGGACAGAGCGAGACTCTGTCTCAAAAAAAAAAAAAATTGTAAGCTACCCACGGCTGTGGTTATATTTACATATGAATAGTTTGAGGGCTTGCTGTGCAGCAATCACTGTTCTAAGTGCTTTACATATATTAGTTCGTTTGCAGCTGATTTAATCCTGTTAGATACTTTATTTATTCAAAGGAGAAAACAAGCTCTGAGAAGTTAACTTGCTTAAGGTCCCATACATATGGTATGTGAACCCAGTATATAGTGAATACAGAATTTGAACCTAGGCTCCAACTTTTCTTTAGAAAGACGTGTAGATGGGTAGGGTAAGGAATTCCTTCTCTAAAATGTCATAATAGAGTTCCCTGTTCAATTCAAAAGTACCTGCTCTGAGAGTTCTTTTCTGGGTAAAGGCTATAGTGCAAAGGGCATGTTTTTTAGTTCGCTATCAGCAGTCAGCACATTTTGGACTTGAACTCTTTTTTTTTTTTTTTTTTTTTTTTTGAGACGGAGGAGCTTCGCTCTTGTTGCCCCGGCTGGAGTGCAATGACTCAATCTCTGCTCACTGTAACCTCTGCCTCCCGGGTTCAAGCCATTCTTCTGCCTCAGCCTCCTGAGCAGCTGGGATTACAGGCATGTGCCACCACACCCGGCTGATTTTGTATTTTTAGTAGAGACGGGGTTTCTCCATGTTGGTCAGTCTGGTCTCAAACTCCGGACTTCAAGTGATCTGCCACTTAGCCTCCCAAAGTGTTCAGATTACAGGCATGAGCCACCGCGCCCGGCCGACTTGAACTCTTTGGAAGAGCCAGTTGGTGAGATGCTATCAATCTGGGCCATATAGGAAAAGCCAAAGTCTGTTTCTTAAAATTTTCTACTCTCCATACAACACAACACTTCTGGTCACCAAAATGTGTGGATTTCTCCCCACCAGCAACCCATCAGTTCTGCAGGGGACACCAGCTGGATGTCCTCTGGTTCAATTCAATTCGTCTCACACTGTCTACCTGGAGATACTGTCAGATCCCAGTGGTTAAGGGCTCAGTCCCACAAGACTGTGCCTCTCCTTCAGAAGCCAGTTATGAGTTCAGGCCTCCAGTACTTTGTTTTGTTTTGCTTTGTTTTGTTTGTGAGACGGAATCTCACTCTGTTGCCCAAGCTTGAGTGCAGTCATGTGATCTTGGCTCACTGCAACCTCTGCCCTCCCATGTTCAAGGGATTCTCTTGTCTCAGCCTCCAGAGTAGCTGGGATTACGGGCGCATGCCACCACGCCCAGCTAATTTTTGTATTTTTGGTAGAGACAGCATTTCACCATGTTGGACAGGCTGGTCTCGAAATCCTGACCTCCAGTGATCCACCCGTCTCAGCCTCCCAAAGTGCTGGGATTACAGGTGTGAGCCACTGCTCCTAGCCCATATAGGATGGTGGTGAGCAATTTGGCAAGGAAGAAATTAAAAAGCACATAAGAAGAGTATCAAGACCATTGGACTCAGATGACTTCCTGTCCAAGATTCCCAGCTGTGTTTGTGCAAATAAGACTTGATAGTAAGCTGGGCGTGGTGACTCACGCCTGTAATCCCAGCACTTTGGGAGGCCGAGACGGGCGGATCACCAGAGGTTGGGAGTTCGAGACCACTCTGATCAACATGAAGAAACCCTGTCTTTACTAAAAATACAGAATTAGCTGGGTGTGGTGGCACATGCCTGTAATCCCAGCTGCTCAGGAGGCTGAGGCAGGAGACTTGCTTGAACCCAGGAGGCAGAGGTTGCGGTGAGCCGGAGATCGCGCCACTGCACTCCAGCCTGGGCAACAAGAGCGAAACTCCGTCTCAAAATAAAATTAAAAAAACAAAAAACAAAAAACAAAAAAACGGCTTGATAGTAGTGGAAAACAGGGACAAGAAGACTCTTTCTTCTCAGGTAGATCCCCAAAACTGAAAGCCATTTTCAATCCTGCCACTTGCTCACTAAAGATTTAGGGTTTAGGTTTAAACCCTAAATCTTGGATTCCTTATCTTCTCAAACATGCTCTTGTTTGCTTGATGCCTGGGACGAGTGGCCAAGGCCGATGTTATTAGACGTTGGTTAATCCCTAATTTCGCCAAGCAATGACGGCTTAGGGTTTTCCGGCTTTTGAAACAGGAATTCAAGACACTAAAACTTGTGTTGATGGCATTTTGGGTTGGGGCTTTTCACAACTGATGACTCTGGAAAAATAACCCATGGGAAACTACCTTATGAGACCCTAGATCTCGGTTTAGCAGTTCACCACAAAAGTGGTGAGCTGTTTTTTTGGCTTTTAATTTTAGCTGCTTGCCTCTGTTTTTAGTTCGTGTGATTGTCTCCGCAAAGGCAGTGAATGTAGAATTCTCCCTAAGGTCAGCATTTAATTATTGCCTCACTCTGGCTGCTATAGTATTACAACTCTTGGAACGTACAGCATCGATCCTACTATTAAAGTTGCCTGGAGCATGCCAGCACGTTGGACATCGGCGTTCCAGCGACTGCCTCAGTCACTGAATCGAGTGGGAGGCTCATTTTGCAGTTTACTATCTCCGTGAGCGGGTCCAGGCGCGGGACCTGTTCTATGACTCGATTGGGTCCTGCCCTTGTCCGTCATCGGAAGGCTTACAGCGCCTACTGTTTTGCAGTACGATTTGCAGGCTCAACACCGCCTCTGGAAACAAGGAGAGTGAAGGGGCGTTGACGAGTAACGTTGTTTGTATTTCTCTCCTCATTGGATGGCTGCTGTGTCAGTCACACTCTTCTCTGCTCCCGTTGGCGGGAAGGCTTCGGGCGGGTAGCAGGGACTCGGTACTGTCCCCTCCCAAGCTGGGAGCAGGGCGCGTGACGTCTCAGACATTTGTTGTTGGGGTTTGGGCCTCATTAATTATTCATTAGGTACTTGAAAGCTCTGCAGGGATTGGTGGCTGAGAGGCCTGGTCGACTGTTTCTTAGCTAGAGATACGTGTCACCCAGTACGCGGCTGGAGAAGTTTTGCATAAATTATTCCGATAAGGAGCGGGGCGGAGCTCTGTGCATAGATTAGTCAAATGAGCCGGGGAGGGAGGGAAGCCGGCTACGAATTAGCCTAAGTTATTAAAGATGGCGGCGGAGCGCAATCGCTCCGCGATGGACTCGCCGGTCCCGGCCTCTATGTTCGCCCCCGAGCCCAGCTCCCCGGGGGCGGCCAGGGCCGCGGCGGCCGCCGCCAGACTCCACGGCGGCTTTGACTCGGACTGCAGCGAGGACGGCGAGGCGCTCAACGGCGAGCCAGAGCTGGACCTCACCAGCAAGGTAGGCCCGGGCGGCGGCGGCGGGCGCTGAGGGGAGCGGGCGGCGGGCCGAGCAGTCTCCGGGCCGAGCAGTCTCCGGGGCGACGGCGGGGCCAGCGGCCGTCCTCTCGGCGGGGAGCGTGGAATGGGAGGAAGGGGCCGAGCCCGCCCACCTGCTGGTCCCCGGGACGTGCTGGGGCTTGCGGCGCGAGGGGCCGTCACCATGGTCCCCGCACCCACCTTGGCTCCCCGCGTCGCCAGCCCAGCCTCCCGCCGAGATCGTAACCCCTCGGCTCTGCCACGTGGAACGGGGGTGCCCGATGCCGGCAGCGCTGCGCGCGGTCCCTGTCCCCGCTCAGTGCCCCTCCCCGTTCTTCGGGTCCCGCTTGAGGGGATTCGGAGACCTAGAATCTCCTCTCCCTGGACCGCGCGGGACAGCAGAAGGGCGAGGGGGCCCGGGCAGGGGGCCGATACGCTCGCGAAGACAGGTAGTCGAAAGGCAGGGCAGGGTGGCAGCCGCGTCTCTTCCCAGACTCGGGAAAGGAAACAGAAAGTAGTCGCCCAGCTGGGGACGAGCATGCCCGAGAATGTCTACTTTTCGAGGCCACCCGAAACAAAATGGAAAGATGGGTAGGCTCCTTAGTCTCGCTATCCTGGGAGTGGAAGCTCGTCTTGTATGAGTAGAGCAGTGAAGGACGTTTAAAACCGTGTCTTCTGAGCTGTCGAGAAGGTAGGCAGGAATTAAGGACTCGCCAACGGCTTGACATTGTGAAGAACAGAAAAGTAAATAGAAGATGTGACTGGTGTTTTGAAAGTGCTTAACGTTCCTTAGGGAAAGAATGCCAAGTTGGGAGTCAGACAGGGCTGAGTTCGCTTTCCTGCCCTACCGTCGAAAGGCTCTGTGACGTTGGAAAGTTTCTTAACCTTTCAGTTCTCCAACCACCTCATCTTAAGAAAGTACAGATGGGTTGTAAAAATTAGAAGTATATAATAAGACACCTAATAGTGCCTGATGCATACTAGAGATTCAGTAAATGTTTGAAGTGAACGAGATAGTTCCTGATTTCCTGTGCAGATTAAATAGCAGTAGGTGAAAGACAGAACGCCAATACCACCACTTACATTTGTAGGATAGTTACGATAGACATTTTATCCAGCTTTGAAAATATTTGTGACTTTTTATAGTTTATGGTGGCAGATTTCCATGAAACTTGGTCCTAAACTGGAAGGAACTTTCCCTGCAACCTAAGAAAGTTATTTTCAACTGCTCTTTGCCCTTCTATTCTCAGGTGAGCACATGGAAGCCAGCTAGCCTGTCAAAGTTGTCCCTGTCTTGTGCCTTTAATGCCATAATGAGGATGGCCAAACTTAGAGAGAGGGATGGCCAGGGTGATGTAAACGACCCAGGAAACATCCAGGTTACAATTACAAGCTCTGATGAGTCAACTCAGGAAGTTACAAGATTATGGACCTGACTCCAGAGCAAACAAACTGGGTGTCAACACATGGTCAAGGTGCTGAAGAAACATGGTAGGAAATTGCAGGGCAGAGTTGCAAAGACGGTAGTACCTTCATTTCTTGACCAGCTCATTTAATATTCCTAGAAGTGTTATTTCATCACATAGCTGGGGAAGTCCTCACAATTAAAAAAAATCCTATGTATATTAATATTGATGATCTCAAAAAGAAAAAGTGACGGCGTGGAGGGAGAGAAGGGTTGGATTGAATAGATTGATTCCAGAGGAACAGATTAGAAGCTAAAGGTTCATATCCTTACAATAGTAAATGTGGAGACCTAAGGCTCCGAGAGCTTCCAAAGGGAGAAACACTTAGTGAATAGTGGTGGCTAGTTTCATCCAATAAGGTTTTTCTGGGAATGATTGGGTGAAGAAAAGCTTGTAGTTTCACATTTATTGAGCTGTGGACTAGATGCTTTACATGTTATTATATTTGCTGTTTACGGTGGCCTTAGGATGCAGGTAGTATTAACTCCGTTTTATAGATTGAAAAACTGAAACTCAGAGGGGTTAAATTCTTTGTCCAAGGTCACACAGGAGTAGTTAGAGAATGGGGTCTGATTGCCAAATGGCTTCCCCAAATAAGTGGTTGATACTTGAATGTTATTGGCAGACATTGGCAAAATGATGGTGGTAATACTCCTCGTAGTGGTAATAGTGATGGTGTTTTGTTGATGAAGATGAGTCTTGCAGGCAGTTTTCATTCCCAAATATTCAATATAGCTAAGAAGATAGAACAGAATTCTTTTGTTATCCTGGGAGCCACTGGCCTGTGGGTGGAGAGCATGGAGGTTTATGAGGTAAATGTCCTGTGGGCTTCCAGATGTCAACTGCAGGTAGAAGACTTTGGCATGTAGGTGGAAAGCACTGTGCTTTCTATCCACAGTGCCATATTCTCAGTCACTCGGGTCCTGCCCCTCCTGTTAAGCAGCAGGAGACAGGCTGCTTGTGCTCTCTTTACCATGGGTTATGGCTCAGACATACCCATTTTAGTATATCATTTGGCTCATATAAGGCCTGAGGCTCAAAGGCTACTTCAGGAGAAGCAGAGAGGGCATGAAGGGGCTGTGCAGCTTTTTCAGATGAGGGTACTGTGGGTTTCAGTCAGGATCTTTGGTTAGGCTATATTGATCGGCTTTGGCTGTGGTGCTCTTCTAGCAAGTGTGGTCCTAAGGCTGTTGGTTTCTTTTCTAGCTGGTTCTAGTGAGCCCTACTTCAGAGCAGTATGACAGCCTACTTCGGCAGATGTGGGAGAGGATGGACGAGGGATGCGGAGAGACCATATATGTCATTGGGCAGGGATCAGGTGAGCATAGTTTTCCTTTCACTTTATTTTAAAAAATTATTGGGCCGGGCACGGTGGCCCTGCCGCCTGTAATCCCAGCACTTTGGGAGGCCAAGATGAGTGGATCACCTGAGGTCAGGAGTTTGAGACCAGCCTGGCCAACATGGTGAAACCCCATCTCTACTAAAAATACAAAAAGTTAGCCGAGCGTGGTGGCGGGCGCCTGTAATCCCAGCTACTCGGGAGGCTGAGGCAGGAGAATTGCTTGAACCTGGAAGGTGGAGTTTGCAGTGAGCCAAGATCACACCATTGTGCTCCAGCCTAGGTGACAAGAGCGAAACTCCGTCTCAAAAAAAGTAAAAATTATTTAGAGCACATTTTCCCCTCTGAACTTTTCTGCTTATGTGTCTTAGTTATAGTGATTCTTTAGTGTCTGCCGAACTGTTTGGAGTACATGAAAGTACAAAGCGAATGTTAATTCTGACCTTAGTGGCTATGATATGGTTGACTTGAAAGATTCACTTTCCAAGCAGTTTTACAGATGCTTCCTTCTTGCCTCCAGTACTCTCCATTTGCATAAGAGGAAATGAAGCACAAAGCAAAGGAACTTCTTGTCTAAGGTAATAGGGCAAGCCATAGTTAGGTCTAGAATTAAGCTTATTCCTGGGCTGCTAGAGGTCTTCCCTTCCAAGCTCTGTTTACAGATCCCATTGTTACTTATTTTCTGCTTAGCTGAGGACTCTGTGATTCTTCTTGGTGTCAGCACAGAAAAGATGCCCAGAATTCCTCTCTTCAGTCAGGCTCCTTGCCCCAGACCATACTGACCATTTAGTCTGGATAGCTGGGATAACAGAGGTCATCAGACACATAGGCTTGTAACCATTCTGAAAGGGACTAGTTATTGTTCTCCAAGCTGCTTATTCCTTGTAACAGAACCTACTATTTTAGAGGAAGGCAGCCCTTACAACAATCCCAGAGTATATTAGGGTTTTTTTCCCCTCGTTGCTCCTAGTTGGCAACTTCAATACAAGACCCGCTTACCTTCGTCTTCATTATGGGATTATCTTTGCTGAAATGACAACTGGGGTTGTTAACGATTAGGATTCAGCCCATACCAGCACTTGTCTCTGCCATCTTTGCAGGAAGTCCAGGTGGGCCTGGATGCATCATTAAAGAAACACTTTTCTTTGCTGAATGTAGGCTTTGTAAAGCCAGGTAATAATTCTTTTGTAGTTTGAGTTGAAGACTGAAGAAATCTCAAAATCATTCTTAAACTATTTGACACATATCTATTAAGTATCTTCTAAGGCTTGCGACTGTTGCAAAGCTCTTTTGGAAACTTAAAATCTGGTCCCTGCCCCAAGGAGGAAAGAAGGCATAGACACAAATAATCTCCATGGGAAACAGTATTTGGAAATGTAAGAGTGACATAAGGAAGAAGGATTTGCTCTCCAGATGCAGCTGTGCCTTCCTTTGAAATATCTTTCATATCTGTTCTTTCCTTCCCATCCTTGCTGCTACCTCCCTAGATGCGGGTCTTACCACCTAAAGGAAGGGCATGGTCAGAGAGATAGGCAAACTAAGAGGTTGCACATCAAGAAAGGGAGAGAGTTGATTAGCATTATCAAGTGCTACAGAGGCAGCAATGAGTGCCAGGTTCAAAAGAAAAAACACTCCATTTGTTAAGTAGGAGATCATTGGTAGCCTGTTGAAGCTTTGATGTCAGGTACACATCTGGTCTGCTCTAATAAGATGAACCACTCAAAGATCACTTAATGATTGTAGAATTTCAGAAACCACATATAGGTCAATTTTGACAAGTGTTGAGTCTGTTCTTTGAAGACCCAGATTTTTTTTTTTTTTTTTTTTTTTTTGAGACAGAGTCTCGCTCTGTCGCCCGGGCTGGAGTGCAGTGGCCACGGATCTCAGCTCACTGCAAGCTCCGCCTCCTGGGTTTACGCCATTCTCCTGCCTCAGCCTCCCGAGTAGCTGGGACTACAGGCACCCGCCACCTCGCCCGGCTAGTTTTTTGTATTTTTTAGTAGAGACGGGGTTTCACCGTGTTAGCCAGGATGGTCTCGATCTCCTGACCTCGTGATCCGCCCGTCTCGGCCTCCCAAAGTGCTGGGATTACAGGCTTGAGCCACCGCGCCCGGCTGAAGACCCAGATTCTTAAGACTCCCCTTTTCCCTCATCCTTTTATGTGGACTCAGTGAATTTTACCATGCTTTGACAACTCACAACTAATTAACCCACCCATGGCAAAGCGTAAGATGTCAGACATTTATTAACACATCTGTATACCCAAGCGTCATCCTTGAATCCACCAGGTGGATGCCATTAGATTCATAGTGACTCCTCCTGCTGGAATTATTTACAAATAGAAAGAGATCATAACTAGTTAAACAAGTTGAACATTAAACAGAAGATGAACCCAGATACAGGGCCCCCAAGGAGTCAGTTTCATCAGTGATTCCCTTGCTGCTTCACCTCTGTTTATCACGTCCTTTCTCTGTAAAATGGGAATAATGACACCTTCCTCATCCTACCTCAGAGAAATTTTGCATAGAGAAATGAGACATTTAAAAATTATAACCAGTATAGAGGAATGTGCTCTTTAAATATACATTCTTAATGTTGTTATTTTAAAAGGGGACAGTCTGGCCTAATCTATAGGATCTGGAGTCTGGCAGGCCTGGATTTGCCTACTGAATCTTTTCCTTGTCTTAAAATGGGGATAATAATAGAATCTCTCCCATGGTGTAGTAGTGAAGATTAAATGAGAATTCGAGGAGATCATCGGGAATAGTAAGCATTACATAAGTGTTAGCTAGTATTAGTAGTTGCAGTAATAATTGTTTTAAGGGTCCCAGGTTGTAGTTGATTTATCGTGAGATTTCTTTCAAAAAGAAGGCTCATGCCTATAATGCCAGCACCTTGGGAGGCCAAGGTGGGCCAATCACTTGAGGTCAGGAGTTTAAGGCCAGCCCGGCCAACATAGTGAAACCCCATCTCTACTAAAAATGCAAAAATTTAGCTGGGCATGGTGGTGCACTGCTGCAATCCCAGCTACTCAGGAGGCTAAGGCACAAGAATCACTTGAACCCGGGAGGTGGAGGTTGCAGTAAGCTGAGATGGTGACAGAGTGAGACACTGTCTCCAAAGAAAAACAATAAAAAAAAAAATAAAAGTTCAGGGGACCTAGGAGGAGTATTAAGTCTTTTAAAATTATTATGATTATGATTATGATTTTTGAGACAGAGTTTCTCTCTGTCGTCCAGACTGGAGTGCATTGGTGCGATCTCACTGCAACCTCTGCCTGCTGGGTTCAAGCAGTTCTCCCACCTCAGCCTCCCGAGTAGCTGGGACTACAGGTGCCCGCCACCACGCCTGGCTAATTTTTGTATTTTTAGTAGGGACGGGGTTTTACCATGTTGCCTAGGCTGGTCTCGAACTCCTGACCTCAGGTGATCCGCCCCACCTCAGGCTCCCGAAGTGCTGGGATTACAGATGTGAGACACCACACCTAGCCGAGGAGTACTAAGTCTTTGTGGAAGAGTCAGGAAAGGCTGTGAAGAGGAGCTGCCCCTTTAATTGATTCTAAAGAATGAGTAGGAATTTTCCAGGTGGATGGAGGGAATAGTGAATGGGCAGAGGAAACCATTCTCACAAAGGCGTGGAGGCATTGGAGACAGGAGTATATAGTGGACCAGAAGTAATCCAGTGGGATGAGTGGAGAGTATGAGGTACTGCGTGGTAGGAGGAGAGGCTGGGCAGAGGAAGGCAGGGCTCAGATTCTCAGGGTCCTTAAATGCCAGGCCACAGAGGTTAGACTTTCATTCTGAAAGTCTAGGGAGTCTTTGCAGCCTGTAGAAAAGGAAAATACATATAAGAAAGGTAACTGAGCCAGCAGGATGGAAATCTGATTAGCGTCTGGCATGGCTGAATATGTGGCCTTTAGTAATTGGACCTCTGCAGCTTTTCTCCTCCACCTTTGTCTCCACTTCCACAGAGTGAGGAATGTGATGCATGCTGGAGACGGGTAATGTGACTGACCGAGAGCCCTGATGGACAAGGTGACATTGGTGATAGCCCTTGGTGCAGAGCAGGACCTGAAAGAACAGGGGCAGGGGAGATTGAATAGAATTTCGCCAGCCTTCTCAGGAACACTCCCAGCAAGCCCTTCTCTAACCCGGAAGGCTTTCACAGCTCACTTGGCCATGCATTTAGAAACTCCTCTTCCCAACCGCTCCCTCTTTGTTCATTTGTTTTACATTTTACAAACATTTGAGGACTTGATGTAGGAAAGGCATTGGTTGTGGGGCATCAGGAAATTGTTGCGGTATGTTGCTTGTTTTCAAGATGCTTATGTATTGTGCGGGGAGGGGAGGATGTGTATCCAAAACACTGTTGCACAAGGCAGTACTTTGCAAATGTAAGGGAGACACAGACGTTTGTGGGCAGAATGAGTAGGATTTTGCCAGGAGGAGATGCACTGTTAGGCTTCCAGGATAGGAAATCATGAGCAAAGGTGTAGAGCTAGGACCCTGCAGAGAACCCCAGCACAAGGAAGGGGAGTGCTGTGTGTGTGATGGGGCCGCTTGCACTGGGACAGAGCTTACAAGGGGAGAGTGAGGAGGGAGTACGGCACAAATGGGGAGGCTGTTAAGCAGCTGGGCCTGGGGAGCCGTTCAGAGGCTTTGACTTGAAGTGACAGCATCAGAGCTGTGCTTTATTTAGGACCTTAAGGGGTTGGTTGGAGGGAATAGACTGAATTTGTAAAGACAAAAGTTAAGAGTCTGTTGTGGTGGTTCAGGTAGAATAAGAACTTGAATCAGGTTGGTGGCTGTGGATTGGCAAAAAGGGCAGACATCAGGGAAGGAGGCAAGGTAAAATGCTAGAATCAGGAGGACTGGACTGAGGAGACTGGTGGCTAGAGAGGTGGTATTGTCATTGTCAGAAATAAAGAAGGAACTGGTCAGGCGGTAAGAGGAACCCTTGCTCTAGAGGAAAAGGCTCTAGGTTTGGAATCTGAAGACCTGAACTCATGGCCCCTCCCAGCTCTGAGATCTCCCTAGGTTCTTTTTACCCCACTGTTAAAAGGGAACAGTAATGCCCACCTCATAAGATTACAGTGAGAAATAAAATGCTTTATTAACATTGTTAGTGTTTGTGCTGTTTAAAAGAGGGTTGGGGTGGGTGTTGAGTTTGGATATCAGACTTCTAGGTGTTATCATCCAGGCAATTGGAAATTCAGTCTGGAGTTCTGGGCATAGGATGGTGTTAGGAATGAGTGTTTGTATAGTTTTCAAAATGACACCTGAAGCCATAGAACAAGATGGCCAAGGGGAAAGTTTGGAGGAAACAGAACAGGGCCACTGACAGACTACTGGAAAAGACTGGCATTCAGGAGACAGGAGCCGGGGGACAGGGGTGGGGAGGAACATCAGGAGAGGTCAGGTGATGCGCAAGCAGGGCAAGAGGGAAGTGCTTCAAGAGGGAAAGGCAGAGTGGCCAGCAGTATCGAATGCTGTGGGAATCAAGAAGAGGGCATTAGCTAGAGAGTTTAGAAGGCCACTGGTGGGCCGGACATGATGACTCACGCCTGTAATCCCAGCACTTTGGGAGGCCGAGGTAGGCGGATCACTTGAGGTCAGGAGTTCGAGACCAGCCTGGCCAACATGGTGAAACCCTGTCTCTACTGAAAATACAAAACTTAGCCGGGCATGGTGGCGGGCTCCTGTAATCCCAGCTACCTGGGAGGCTGAGGCAGGAGAATCGCTTGAACCCGGGAGGCAAAGGTTGCAGTGAGCAAAGATTGTGCCACTACACTCCAGCCTGGGTGACAGAGCGAGACTCCATCTCAAAAAAAAAAAAAAAAAAAGGCCGCTGGTGGCATGTGACAACTGCGGTTTCTTCTGTAGCGGGCAGATTCCCAGTGAGTAGATGGTGGGGTAGTACAGTCAACATGCGTTGATGACTCTCGAGATGTTTGATGGTGAAAGGAAAAACAGGAGATGGTAGCTTTGCAGATAAGCAGGGGCAAGGGAAAGGGGGTGGTTTTCCTTTCCTTAGTTTAGGAGCTTGTTTGGAGTGGGAGGAGGAGAAGAGACAAGGAGAATACTTGGTGCGGGGGAAGAGAGTCACACATGCTGAAGGGGTTAGCCAGCTAGGGAAGGAACAGGGGCACTTGGAGACAGGACAGCTGGGAAAGGCTGAGGGAGTGATTGTGGAAATTAAATTCAACACCTCATGGAAAGCAGCTGACAGGTTGTCATATAGTAGGAGCTCAATAACTGTTTCGTCAGTTGGTCCTGCCTTCTGTCTGATTCCCTTCCTTGTCCTTAGCTCAAACTCATTTCTCCAGCTGCTTGCTGGACATGTCACCTGAGCCACCTCAGTTAAAAATCTTATCTCTAAAATGTTTCTGAGTTCCTCCCCCATTTTCCTCCATCTTTCTGTCGTCATCATCTCTTGCCTGCATTATTAGAATTACTTCCTAACTGGACTCCCCCTTACTGGTCTCTCACTTGCTGGTGCATACTCGGCACTGCTACCCAGGAGATCTTTTTAACCCACAGCCATCTGATCATGTTACTCCCCTGCCTTAGCCCATGGGTGTCTCACTGCCTGGTGCAGAAGGTGTGTCGCTGCTGTCCGTCTGTTGTGCCGCTGCTGTCCGTCTGTTGTGCCGCTTCCACCTCTCGTGGTCTCCCGCCACTCCATGTCACCCATCCTGCTCCCCAACACACTGAGCTGCTTCCTGGTCCCTGAACGTGCCATGATCTGCCACGCCACGCTTTGTTCCTCTGGCTAGGATGTCCTTCCTCCTTCTGCAGGCCCAGCACTTGTTGACCTAGCTTGGCGTCAGTCCTCTGCAAAACTGTCCTCGGCTTCCCCAGGCAGTGCTTTATGTTCTGTTCGCACAGTCCTAGAGTGCAGCACTCGAGCTGTATTGCAATTAATTAATTTCCTGTCTGCCTCCCCCACTGGGCTGTGAGCTCGCTAGGGGCACCTGTAGTCCTAGTACCCAGCATGAGGCTTGGCATAAAACCTGGGAGAGCCTCAGTGACTGTTGTTGAATGAATTAGCGAATGCTCTGCTTGATGAGGAGGTCTGTGGCACTGTCATGTTTTAACTTGGTGTGTGCCCAGGTTTTCTCTCAGGTAGAGATGACCCCTGTTCCTCTGCAGTGCTGGGGTCAGGGGGTGGTGGCCTTTGTTAGGTGGGGTTCCTGGCTGGCTGGTTGGCATGCTGGTTGGTCAGGACTCTCTCTCCTGCTGATGTCTGGGCTCTTGTCACCAGATGGGACTGAGTATGGGCTGAGTGAAGCTGACATGGAGGCCTCCTACGCCACAGTGAAGAGCATGGCGGAACAGATAGAGGCCGATGTCATCCTTCTGCGGGAACGGCAAGAAGCTGGGGGCCGTGTGCGTGATTACCTGGTCCGGAAACGAGTAGGAGACAATGACTTCCTGGAGGTCAGGTGAGGAGGTCTCAGGACGGTTTGGGGTACCCATTCTTTTTTTCTTTTTCTTTCTTTCTTTCTTTTTTTTTTAATTAGACAGAGTCTCGCTCTGTCACCGAGTGTGGAGTGCAGTGGCGCAATCTCGGCTCACTGCAACCTCTGCCTCCTAGGTTCATGCCATTCTCCTGCCTCAGCCTCCCAAGTAGCTGGGACTACAGGCGCCTGCCACCACGCCCGGCTAATTTTTTGTATTTTAGTAGAGACGGGGTTTCACCGTGTTCGCCAGGATGGTCTCGATCTCCTGACCTCGTGATCCACCCGCCTCGGCCTCCCAAAGTGCTGGGATTACAGGCATAAGCCACCGCGCCCAGCCAGGGTCCCCATTCTTCCCGAAGTTGGTGACTGAGCCTGTGGCACTCAGCATGTCAGCTCCATCCTTTCCCCTCCTGAGGAGCGGAAAGAAGTGTCCGGGTGTCCGGGGACGTGGTGGCTTCTTGCTCTAATTTTGCACTTCCCTGTCCCTTTGGAAGGAGCACGAGAGAGGCCAGCCGTACATTCTGTGGCCATTCTCTGTGGGTTTGTTTCTTTTCCCTTCAGCCTGTGAGTCTGGAAACCAGGATCATGGAGAAGAGCCTTTTGTGCCTCTGGTAGCCTTGCGGCTCTTCCTGGCAGCACCCACAAGCTAGTGGGAGTTAAGGGAGATAGCTGCTGTGGGAGTCTGGACCCTTCTGATGACTCTTCAGCAGCAGCTCCAGGAACCTTCCCACTGTGCTCCTCCTGCTCAAGGAGGAGCTGTGAGCCGGAGGGGATCAGGGCAAGCCTGGACTTGCGGATCCAGTTCCTGGGGTTGTGAGTGGTCACTCCACTTCACTCACGCACTAACTCTCACACAGATGTATGGGTTCATCTACATGCAGGGTAGCAGTGGTGGGCAACGTGGATGCCGGCAAAAGCACGCTTCTGGGGGTCCTGACACATGGGGAGCTGGACAATGGCCGAGGTTTTGCCCGCCAGAAACTCTTCCGCCACAAACATGAAATTGAATCTGGTCGCACCAGCAGCGTGGGCAACGACATTCTGGGCTTTGACAGTGAAGGCAATGTAGTGAACAAGCCTGACAGCCACGGCGGCAGCCTGGAGTGGACCAAGATTTGTGAGAAGTCCACTAAAGTCATTACCTTCATCGACTTGGCTGGTCATGAGAAGTACCTGAAAACCACTGTCTTCGGCATGACAGGCCATCTGCCTGACTTCTGCATGCTCATGGTGAGTGGGAGGCGCCCCAAGGAGGAGAGGCTTCAGCAGGGCTGCATGGGTCTGGTTATGTCCAAATCTGAAATTGTTCTGAGACTGAGGCCTGTTGGTGTGGGGCTTTAACATCGGGTGAGGCTGGCAAGTTTTGCAGGGGTGCCCAGTCCTCTGAGTAATGGTCTTCTCAAGGCTTGAACCTTGATCTCTCCCATACATTAGGCTAGGGAAGGGATCCTCTTGGTAAAAACCAGGTACCCTTGAAGACCTGTCTTATTTTTTGCAGAGGCATAGAGGAGGGTTTCTCCTGGGGCTTACTTGTTACCTTCAGAAATGTTTTCTGCAGAGGATTGGGCTACTTTGAGGAGGTGACACCAGGTAGGTAGTACCTTCAGAGGGGGAGGCCTGGGGAAGAAATGGAGAAGACAGCCATAGGAGGCACAGGCCACATTCGAGAGGCCCTGAAAGGTGGCCTCCTGGAGCCTGGGAGGAGGATAGGCCAGTGCACAGCCCTTGTTGAGAGGCTCCTGTGTGTCTGGTACTGTGTGAGGTCTGATGATACAGCAATGAACAGGACTGTCCAGAGGCTCCCAAAAAGCTTAGGGTCAAGTGTGATTAAATTTTTAAGTAATATTCCCGCTAGGAACATTAAAAACAACCAGGCCGGGCGCGGTGGCTCACGCCTGTAATCCCAGCACTTTGGGAGGCCAAGGCGGGCAGATCACGAGGTCAGGAGATCGAGACCATCCTGGCTAACACAGTGAAACCCCATCTCTACTAAAAATACAAAAAAGTAGCCAGGCGTGGTTGTAGGCGCCTGTAGTCCTAGCTACTCGGGAGGCTGAGACAGGAGAATGGCCTGAACCCCGGGAGGCGGATCTTGCAGCTAGCCGAGATCGTGCCACTGCACTCTAGCCTGGGCGACACAGCAAGACTCCGTCTCAAAAAAAAAAACAACTAAAAAATTTTTAAGCAGCTCATCTAATAGATTTAACTGAGAAAGAAAGGGAGCAGAGGACTCCGTGTTAGATCCCATTGCTAAACTAGCCTTTGTGAGCCACTGATCTTCCTCCCTGGACAGACAGTGGGAGTGCCGAGGGGAGTGGCAAGACCTATAACCTTGTGCACATCTCCACAGCTTTCACAGCAGGAATAAGGAAGAGGGAGGGCGGGAAGGGAGAGAGTCAGAGACACACATGCCTTGAGTGTTCCCTTGGCAAGGCCTTCCCAAAACCCTTCCCCATTTCTCGATTCCTTCAGCTGCCTGTATTAATAAATGTAGTAAACATAAGCATCTGTTCATAGCAGACTTGATCAAGTTGCTGCACAAACACAGGTTCTCAAGCAAATTCTCCCCAAACTGGAGAGCGGTAAAGAGAGGCAGAGCATGCTGTGTGAACACTCCTAGGCTCTCTGCCTGAGGCTTTTGGGACCTCAGCATGCCTTCATTTTCCATGTCCTTGAATGTTGCAAAGGGCCATGATGAGCTTCTTGACTGGGCTGAGGAAAGCTGCTTGCCAGGAAGGGATCTTAGCGGAAGATCCAGAGGCGTATTTGGGGAAGTTGTTGGGTTAATATTAAGAAGGGTATAGAAACTGATTGAGAATAAGCATTTTTCCAGCTGAGCTACAGTAAGACCAATTAATGGAAATGTCTTACACCCTGGACAAAATGTTACATATATATTATCTGACTTTTTGGTTGTGATCCAAATATTAACATTTCTGTAGAAAACAATGAAATATTTCATTATAGTCCCATGGCATTTGACTTCTAGGAAAAAATATTTAAAATATATAGAAAACAAAGCCGTAGAGCACTCTCTTCTCCAGGTTGGGAAGAGCAAAAACAAGTCTGCCTTGGGTTGGAAAGGTGGCTGAAGGACACGGGAAGACATAGGGAAGACTGTGGAGGTGTCCTGGTGGAGGGAGGGGGATGTGCCAGCTGGGGTGACTCATCTGGGAGCCATGGAAGCGCAGTGGGCATCTCCATGACACACTGGAATGGATAGGGCGCTGTGTAAACACAACATGGCAGTTTTTCTTTCAGATTTTCTTCTAGTTTAGTATGGTACAAAATAGTGAAAAGTTTCCTCCCAGAGGCAACCAGGGTTTCTAGTTTCTTGTGTAGCTGCTGGAGATATTTTGTACTCAGACTAGCAAATTTGTATATATACTCTCCCTCCAATTTTAAACCTTCAGAAAAGGTCAAAGAATAGTATAACGAATACCATAAACCCACCACTTAGATTCAGCAATCATTAACATTTTGCCATATTTATATGCATAATATATATATGGTGGGTACGTATGTGTTTATATGTTTTTTATTAATTTAATTTTTTTTTTTTTTGAGATGGAGTCTTGCTCTGTCGCCCAGGCTGGAATGCAGTTGTGCACTATCAGCTCACTTCAGCCTCTGCCTCTTGGGTTCAAGTGATTCTCCTGCCTCAGCCTCCCGATTAGCTGGGATTACAGGCACGCACCACCACACCCAGCTAATTTTTAGTATTTTAAGTAGAGACAAGGTTTCACTGTGTTGGCCAGGCTGGTCTGGAACTCCTGACCTCCAGCAATCTGCCCACCTCAACCTCCCAAAGTGCTGGGATTACAGGCATGAGCCACTGCACCCAGCCCGATTTAATATTTTTTAAAGAGACAAACCTGCACTCTGTCACCCAGGCTAGAGTGCGGTAGTGCGACTATAGTTCACTATAAGCTTTCAAACTCCTGGGCTTAAGGGATCCTACCATCTCAGCCTCTTGAGTACCTAGGACTATAGGCGTGCACAACCACACCTGGCTAATACTAATTTTTTTAGAGACTAGATCTTGCCATGTTGCCCAGGCTGGTCTCAAAACTCTTGACTTGAAGTAATCCTCCCACCTTGGTGCCTCCCAGGGTGCTGGGATTACAGGTGTGAGCCACCCTGCCCAGCCAAGTATATATGTTTAGTTTTTTTTTTTTTTTCCTGAATCACTTGAAAATAGTGGAAATGTCTTCACCCTGGACAAAGTCACAATGTAGACATTGTGACTTTTCACTCCCAAACACTTCAGCATACAGTTCCTAAAAGTAAGGCCTGTCTCCCACTGTTTTTACAATTAAGAAAATGAAGAATAGTTACCTAATATCCTCAAATATTTAGTCTATATTTATATTATTTCAGATGTTTCCCAAATATCTTTCAGCTGCTTTTTTTAAGCCGCGAATCAGTCACCACTTATCCCCCACCGCCTTTTATTTTCTTTGAGATGGAGTCTTGCTCTGTTGCCCAGGCTGGAGTGCCGTGGCACAATCTTGGCTCACTGCAACCTCCGCCTCCTGGGTTTAAGCGATTCTCCTGCCTCAGCCTCCTGAGTAGCTGGGATTACAGGCACCCGCCACCATATGCAGCTAATTTTTTTTTAATTATTATTTTTAGTAGAGAAGGGGTTTCAGCATGTTGGTCGAGCTGGTCTCAAATTCCTGATCTCAGGTGATCCACCCGCCTTGGCCTCCCAAAGTGCAGGGATTACAGGCATGAGCCACCATGTCCAGCTGACTACTCACCTCTTTTTATGATAGCATTCTATATACAACTTACTTTTTTTTTCCCCCGTTAAAAGCATATTTTGGAGATTAGTCCATATCAGTAGATAAGAATTTCTTCCTTCTTTTGTACAGCACATTTCATACATGTGCCCTGATTTATGTAACTAGTCATTATGGTGATATTTGGAAACATTTGTTGTTACTGGAAGGATAGTAACAGTAATAATAGGTGCAGTTGCTTAAACACGTAGTTCATGCTAGTTGTGTGCTGGACCCTTCATGTGTGTTGTGACATTTAAACATCAAGTGACCCTCTGAAGTGGATATTGTTATCCCCCCATTTTATAGATGGGGAAACTGAGGGCCAGTGATGTTAAGTTGAATCAATTTTTTGTTGTTGTTGTTTATGAGACACAGTCTCGGTTACCCAGGCTAGAGTGCAGTAGCTCCATCATGGCTCACTGCAGCCGCAATCTCCCAGGCTCAAGTGATCCTCCCACCTCACCTCCCAAGTAGCTGAGACTACAGCGTATGCTGCCATACCCAGCTAATTTTTCTTTTTTTTTTTTTGCAGGGGGGAGGGGAATGGGTTTTACTCTTGTTGCCTAGGCTGGAGTGCAATGGTGCGATCTCGACTCACCGCAACCTCCACCTCCCAGGTTCAAGCGATTTTCCTGCCTCAGCCTCCTGAGTAGCTGGGATTACAGGCATGTGCCACCACGCCTGGCTAATTTTGTATTTTAGTAGAGACAGGGTTTCTCTCATGTTGTTCAGGCTGGTCGCAAACTCCCGACCTCAGGTGATCCGCCTGCCTTGACCTCCCAAAGTGCTAGGGTTATAGGAGTAATCCTCTGTGCCTGGCCTTAATTTTTGTATTTTTTTGTAGAGACGGGGTCTTACCAGGTTGTCCAGCCTGGTCTCAAACTCCTGGCCTCAAGTGATTTGCCTGCCTTGGCCTCCTAAAGTGGTGGGGTTATAGGCGTGAGCCACCGCTCCTGGCCTGGATTCACTTTGATGGTTCAAGACAGTTGTTTCCCTGACTGGGTTTATCTTTTTTGTTGTTTGCAAGTCTCCTCCGATTTTGACACCCCACATCGTTGAGTCAGGGGTTAAAGTGATTTTTGCCCTTGTCCTGACAATTCCTTTCTGTGTTGGGGCAGGTGGGCAGCAATGCTGGCATCGTGGGGATGACCAAAGAACACCTGGGCTTGGCACTGGCACTCAATGTACCTGTCTTTGTGGTAGTCACCAAGATTGACATGTGTCCTGCCAACATCCTGCAAGGTAAGTGAAGCCTCCAGCTAGCAGCCGCTGCTCTGATTAGTGCTGTCACCTATGTGCCTCCAGGTGGTCTGCCACTACGGCTTTAGCCCAGAAACTTCTTTTCTTTTTTGTTTTTATTTTTTTATTTTACAATATGTTTATTTTATTTTTTTTATATTTTGAGACAGAGTCTCGCTCTGTCTCTCAGGCTGGAGTGCAGTGGCGCGATCTCCGCTCACTGCAAGCTCCATCGCCTCCCAGGTTGATGCCATTCTCCTGCCTCAGCCTCCCGAGAAGCTGGAACTACAGGTGCCCGCCACCACGCCCGGCTAATTTTTTTTTGTATTTTTAGTAGAGACGGGGTTTCACCGTGTTCGCCAGGATGGTCTCGATCTCCTGACCTCGTGATCCACTCGCCTCGGCCTCCCAAAGTGCTGGGATTACAGGCGTGAGCCACTGCGCCCGGCCAATATGTTTATTTTTTTATATGCTCTGCATTGAACACTTCAGCAAAGAAAATAATAATTTCAAAATGCAATCCCTGGATCCAATAAATATCCTTTATAATCCATGACACTGATCAATATCTAGAAATATATGTAGACAAAGTTAGCTAATGAACAAAATAAATAAAATGACTATGTAAACTATAAATTACAGGCATGAAGGATCATGTATGATCAGTTAAGTCACTCTGCCACTTTTTAAAATAATATTCACATTTGCTTCAATCACATAAACGTTCATTGCAGGAGTTAAATTTGACTGCTGATAACAACTGAAAGCTGTGATCTTTGTTAGCTTAAAAGAAAATTCAGTTTAATACAAAGACATTTAAGATGAAAACTTTAGGACCCTTGATCAGAAGCTTTCAATGTGTGTTGCTCTACTTTGTTGTAGGCAAGATTCAAGTAAGGCTAAGACAGAAGAGTGTTTCCATTGAAGACATGATCTAAGAATTGCCTTCTACAGAGGTGAATTATGTTCTGTAGAAACTAGCTAGTTAGCCACCAAGATGTTACCAATAAAGGATTCCTTGTACTAGCAACTAACCAAGCTTAAAAGCCCTAGCCAGTATTACGAAAATAAAACATTTAGAGTAATATTTATGAATACAAACACAATTGGTTCCTTGCCTTCTACAGATAGTCATCTATAAAATGATAAAAGGTTTCAACTGTGGTTCTTCTCTGGGTTGAGAAGGTACAGATACACATGGGTGATCTACCGATTTACCTTCTGAAAGTACTCTTTGGAAGCAGCTGGATTTGGCTTGATTGGAGGAGAATCTGGTGTCCAGTTTGCTAGGCAGACTTCTCCATGGGTTTCTACATACTGGAACGCCTTCACCAAGCAGAGGGTCTCTTCCACATTTCGGCCCACTGGGAGATCATTGATGCTCAAGTGCTTGATGACTCCACTGGGGTCAGTTATGAAGAGACCTCTTAGTGCAAGACCAGGACCTTCTAACAGCACACCGTAGTATCAGGAAGTTTGCTTAGATCTGACAAGAGTGGGATGTGCATGTGGCCCAAACCACCATTCTTTCTTGGTGTATTTATCCAGGCAACTAAAGTGGGAATCCACTGAGACCACAACAACTTCACAGTTCACATTGTGAAATTCCTTAGGTTTGTCACTAAAAGCAACAATTTCTGTAGGACACACGAAGGTGAAATCCAAAGGATAGAAGAAAAGCACCAAATATTTCCCCTCAAAGTCATCAAGGCTTAGGTCTTTGAACTCTCTATTGACAATGGCTGTACCCTTAAATAGGGTGCATGCTAGGCGACAGCAGGTGCATGTTATGAGGAGCTGGTGCTAAAGAATTTTGCTTGACCAGAACCAGACCATAATATGTTTGTCAAGCTCGTTCTTCCCAGAAGCAGCAGGCCTGAGGGCTGCAGTGGCAGAAATGCCCCAAGGAATGGCACTCACATGTCGGAGCAGCCTTCCCACAGCAGCTGCCATCTTCAGTGCCCGCGGGTGAAACTTGCTTTGTCTTGTACTTAGATCTTGGCCTGAATTTCCATCAGCCCAGAATCTTCTGCTACTTCCTCCCCTATAGTTCTTAGTCTGAGCACAGCCTAGAATTATCCTCTTCCTTGTTCCTTCTGGTTCCAAATGCAGAAATTTTGAGCTCCTGAATCTGGCATCTCTTTTCAGGTGACCCCAGGCAGAAGGAGTTGGGCTCTACCAGCTAAGCTGGATGTATATGGGGAAGTTTGGACAGAGGGTCTGATTACCTTTTACCACCAAAGCTTTGACACAGGGTTGCAGGACTAGGCCTTCATGCCTTTCTCCCTCACTGCTAAAGATTGCAGAAAAGTATCCCTTTGGGAGGCCTCATAATAAGGTCTCTCTAGACTTCTAAATATCTAAGAGATCCTTTTTGTTGGATGAGATTTTTTTTTCCAGGAAATAGTGCATTCTGAGAACTGAAGTGTGAACTGAATTGTTTTTCTTGGGGACCCTCAAGTCACATGCTTACAGGAGGCAGGTCGTGCAGACACAAGAGAAATCTGCCAGGTTTCAGACGCAGAACCCTAGAAAAGAGGCCCCATCTATGCTTTTCTTACTCTAGCAGCACCCAAAGTTTTGATCCTTGTTTTTGCTTCTCCAGGCATTGTGGCATTTAATACTGGTCCATCTATCTGTGTCTGTCTCCTGCTTGCATCAGTAATGAGTGGACCCATCTTGCTCTGGAAGCCTGGCCAAAGAGAAGGTTGTGTCCCCCTAATTCTGTTCCATTTCACCCTTTAAGAAACCCTGAAGCTGTTACAGCGCCTGCTGAAGTCACCAGGCTGCCGGAAGATCCCTGTGCTGGTGCAGAGCAAGGATGATGTGATTGTCACAGCCTCCAACTTCAGCTCCGAAAGGTAACGGGTAGGGAGCGCACACTTCAGACAGGCACCCTTGCAGGCAGGACCACAGTGAGTGATGGGCCTGGAGTGGCTGTCAGCTTTGGCATGAGGTCTCATGAAAACACCACATCAACACCTCTTCCTATTTAGAGATTGGAAAAAATAGAAGCTTCCGATCTTAGCCCAGGGTCTCCCAAGCCAGCATTGTTGCCCAGGGGCAATATCATGTAACCCAGATTGTGAGGTGCTGGCATTCCTGAGGTTGGCATCCCGGCTGAGACTTCAGTGTCCTTATCTGTGAAATGGGAATAACATTCCCTTCCCTGTAGGGCTCCTGTGAATGTTGGAAATGAATTATGTAGAGCACTTAATGCCCTGCCTGGCTGATGGATGGTAAATATGCAGCCATTTTTGTAACTCAGTTTTTTATATTGTTGTTCCTCAAAAGCTCACTAATCATAGATAAGTTTTGGCATTTACTCATTAGTGTATTCTTTCATTCCATAAATATTTACTGGATGTTTGTTCTGCCAGACTCTTCATCTAGAGGTTGAGGATTCAGAGTTGAATTGAACACAATCCTTGTCCTCAAGGGGTTTAGCTCCTTGGTTAGAGATGCTGTCTCGATAATGGTGAACTCTACCAATTTTGCCTCTTCGCCCAGACCTTGGTCTATAGTGCCAGGCCCAGAGCAGCCTGGCTTTTTGCCTATGCCTCCACCCTGATGTGATCCTTAGTACCATCAGTTGGCCAGCAGAGGGGGCACGTTTCAGACAGCCCCATTTGAGCTTGTTGATATCGTCCAGTGCCTATTCTGTGCAGACACTATTCTAGGAGCTGTGGGGAATGTATAATTCCTGATCTCAAGGATTTTAATTCATTCACCCTGAGTAGGAGCGATAGAGATCATTTACAGGACTCCGATGAAAAATCAGATGCAGTAATGTGTAACAGAGAAAAAGCTCTCCAGGAACTCAGAGGAGTTAAGAGTGTCTACCCAGGAAGGGTTTCACGGAAGAAGTGGTATTTGAGATGAGCTCTGAAGGGTGAGAGAGCCTGGTAGTTGCGTAAAAGGGAAAGAATTCAGGAAGGAAGGTCAGAGTGAGCAAATCCACAAGGGCAGAAAAGTGCCAAGGTTTTAGGAGAAGGGAAAGTTCTCTGGTGTGGCTGCAATATAGGAATTTGTGAGAAGTGAATCTGCAGAGATGGCTACAAACCCAAGCAAAGGGCTGTGAGTGTTGGGAGAGGGATTTGGAGTGTCTTCTCTGCAGCGGAAAGGCGGTTAAGGATTTTAAGCAAGCATGCGTGTGCTTGAGGAAGAAGCAGTCATGAGGTTCCAAACTAGGGCAGTGGTGGAGGACAGAGAGGAGAGGACAGGTGTCAGAGACAGAACTGAGTGAGAGAAGAAGGCCTCAGAGCAGGGCTAGCCAGGAACTTGCTAGGTCAGGGCAGAGAGGTCAAGCCCTTGGAAGAGGGAGATGTGGGGTCATGAATAGCAGCATCTGCTCCTCGAGCCCTGTTGCTGCCCCTGCCCTGTGTCAGAGCAGGAGCTAGCCTCCTAAGCGCCTCTCTCCTTTCTTCCTTCCTCTCCTCCCTCTGCTTAGGATGTGCCCAATATTCCAGATCTCCAATGTTACAGGCGAGAACCTAGATCTGCTGAAGATGTTCCTCAACCTCCTCTCCCCCCGCACCAGCTACAGGGAGGAGGAGCCTGCTGAGTTTCAGATTGATGACACCTACTCCGTCCCGGTGAGTGGCTCTGGGCCGGTGGCTGGGTAGGCATTTCCTACAGTGGCATCAGGGGGTGGGTCTGTGCTGGGGATGCACTTATGAGGCCAGGGTCTTCTCCTTGGCAGGGTGTGGGGACAGTGGTGTCGGGGACAACACTGAGAGGCCTGATCAAGCTGAATGACACACTGCTGCTGGGCCCAGACCCCCTGGGTAACTTCCTGTCCATTGCTGTCAAATCCATCCATCGCAAGCGCATGCCTGTCAAGGAGGTGCGGGGTGGCCAGACAGCATCCTTTGCGCTGAAGAAGGTGAGTAGCGATGATACTGAACACTCCTCTCAGACTCCATCATGCTAGGCTCTGGGCCAGATGCCTTACTCACCCACTCCAGTCCTCATGGCTGCTCTGCAAGATCGGGATTACTGGCCTCATTTTTATAGATGATGAAACTGAGGCTCATAGCCCAGGGACTTGCTCAAGACCCACAGCTTGTAAGTGCTAGAGTGAGGAACGCCTGCCTTCTCTGCTCTGTTCCTCCCTCTGGTGCCTGAGCAGGGTGGCCTGAGCTCAGTGGTGAGGTCAGATAGGAGTATCCTTGCTGTTCAAGGATCCTTCTACATAGGGCCATTGGGATCTGTGCCAAATCCTCTTCCCATTCAGCCTTCTATCTCCTGGGGTTTGGGGTGGGTTCTAGTTCTGGGGTCACCTACCTTTACCCACCAACTAAATTAACCAGGAAAAGTAGGACTTTCTTCCCCACAGTGGTCAGGTCATGCTCACCTGTTCCTTCCCCGTGAATGCTTGCCTGCCTTTGCTTCCTCATTCGTCCTTCATGGCCCAGCAGCTTAAGTGCTGATTCCCACATGAAGCCTTCCTGAACCCCAGTAGTAGTGTTGAGTCTTCCCATGGAGCACTGAGGCTGCTCGTGCTGTCTACCCTAGAAGACCTGTGGTCCAGGTGGTGAGGAAACCAGGCAGAGTTGGGGTGGTCCCTATCCCTAGAAAGACTCTTGGTCCCTGGGACCAGGGGTGAAATCAGAAGGCATCATTGTCCCTGAGGGCTGGGGCTCCCTCTTTCTTTCAGATCAAGCGCTCGTCCATCCGGAAGGGCATGGTGATGGTTTCCCCACGTTTGAATCCCCAAGCCTCCTGGGAGTTTGAGGCCGAGATTCTCGTCCTCCACCACCCCACCACAATTAGCCCGCGCTACCAGGCCATGGGTAGGTGTCTAAGGCCCTGCCAGCCCAGGAGGCCCTCGTGCTAGCTCCCCTCAGAAGGTGCTCCAGCAACCCAGGCCCCCTAGTTCCAGCTGCAGCTGGGCGGTGGGTCTCCTTCCTGTTCAGTGATGCCGTTCCTTCTGTTCCACCCGTGAGCTGCAGTGTTGATTCCTTCCCACAAACACTGAGGGCTGGGCTCTGAGGCCCAGACCTGTCCTCAGGGACCTCACATGCATTCCTTCAGCAAGGTCTGCTGAACGTTGCTGGATGCCCAGTGGTGTTGCTAAGGTGCTGGGAACAAAGATGAGGTAGATGGGCAAGGATCCTTCCCCGCAGAAACCCACAGTCCGGCGAGGAGGCGCATGTGCAGCGTGTGCTGTAATCCCAGGAACTAGGACCCTTGTCTGCACAGGGCCTGGGGTTGGGGGATGATGGGTGGGCATTAGCTGGAGGAAAATGTGGGAGATGGTAAGGCAGGATCAGAGCCAAGAGCAGGCTTCACAGGGGTCTGTAGCCCCAGAGATAAGCCCCCACCCTTCCACAGCTTAAGCGTATTTCATGCTTTCACTCACTGCCTCCCTTGTCCTGAAGCCACCAGGTGGCTCCAGCCTATCCTGACCTCTGGCTCCCTTGACAGTGCACTGTGGGAGCATCAGGCAGACAGCCACCATTCTGAGCATGGACAAGGACTGTCTGCGCACTGGGGACAAGGCCACTGTACATTTCCGCTTCATCAAGACCCCTGAGTACCTGCACATAGACCAGCGGCTGGTGTTCCGGGAAGGCCGCACCAAGGCTGTCGGCACCATCACCAAGGTATGGCCGGGGCAGACCTTGCCTGCTGCCTCCAGGAAGCACTCAGGGGCCACCCTGAGCACAGGGCAGAGGTTTAGTCATTGCCATGGGAGAGCTGGACCCACTGAGGTGTAGCCTTGGTGCCATCTCTCTACTCCCCTTAGAGGTATCCCATGGCCTCCTGTCCTGGGCAGTGGTGGTGACCATGGAGAGGAAAAGGTAGGGTTAGGGTATGGTTCAGAAAGTCTGGGCCTAGCCAGGCTCAGCCTCCAAGGTGCTATCACAGGTTCCTGTGGCCTCGCTGGGGCCATGTCTAAGGTCTCCTCTCAGAGCAGAGGTCTGGTTGGAGTGAGTGCAGGAAATTATGGGCCTGAGTTCTCTTGGGGCTTAAGCTGTTTGTGTGTCCTGGACACTTGCCCACTGCAGACCTTGCCCTTGGTCTTGGAGGGGCATTTGATAGAGGGGTTTGACCCCTGCTCCGTACAAAGGAGGTACTGGCCCCAGCCTATCTGAGATCTTGGGATCAGTCTTTGGCTGACCTTGCCTCTAGAAAAGGCAAGGCATGGTCACCCTGGGGCTACAGATGTCCTCGAAGGCCTGCATGCTCCTGGGACTGCTGAGTTTGGCCAAGCCTGCAGCAAACATTGTAATGTCCTCTGGGACTCACTGGGCTTCTTTTGTGCTTTGTATGAGAGAGAACTTGGGCCACAAGGGAAGATTGTAAGTCACTTCTGGCTGACAGCTTTCAAGATTTCTGATAGCCAAACTTCAAATGTTTCCAGCTGATGAGACATTGACTTGGTCTCTTTGGGAGGCCTGGAGTTAACACTTGCCCTAGACTTTTGTTATGGGAGCAGCAGCAGGGTCCTGGGGCTGGAGCTGCAGCTCACACTCTGAGGAGTCTCCACCAGCTTAGCAATGAGAGCCCGGAGCTCCACTTGCCAGGTTCTGTGCAGGCTCTGGGCTCTGGGGGCTGGACTGAGCGGGAGGTGGGAGCAAGGTTCACCGATTTCCCTGTAGGAACAACAGCTGTAGCAGAGAAGAGGATAGAGCCTTTCTGGGCTGGGCAGAGGCAGGAAGTGAGGCATGAGCCCAGGGCCATAGCAGTCCTGGGCTACTGAGCGGGGATGAGAATGACTCTTCATCCCCACTGCCTCTTGTCATGTCCTTCCTGCCATCCGTCTTGCGCTGAACTGGCAAGATCAAGGAATGAGGAGTCCCTGGGAGAAGGGGCTGGGGTGGGGTGTAGCCAAGCCAGTGCCACTGCCCTGCAGCTCCAGTCTCAGCCTCTCTCTATGGCTCCCACAGCTCCTCCAGACCACCAACAACTCCCCGATGAACTCCAAGCCCCAGCAGATTAAAATGCAGTCGACGAAAAAGGGCCCCCTGACGAAACGAGACGAGGGGGGCCCGTCTGGTGGGCCAGCAGTAGGAGCACCCCTACCTGGAGATGAAGCTTCCTGTCTAGGGGCTGGGCAGCCAGCTGCATCCAGCAGTCTCCAGCCTCAGGTGAGCACGGGCCCCTTGTGGCTTTGGCACGGTGGTGGGGGCTGTGGCTTCTACCCTGATTTGGTGAGGGTGACATGTAGGCAAGCCTGAAGCCTGGCTAGAAGGTCTCCTCAACAACTCTGGCACTGAAGTGCTCCTAAGTGTGAGGCATTTGTCTCTAGAAGCTATAAGGCAGTGCCTTCCACAGCAGGGAATACAGCCCACCTGAAACCAGTTTAATTGGCCCTAACTAGCATTTGGTTTTAATGAAAAAAAAATATAACAGAAAAATGTCGAAGCTTCCCTTTCATAGTAAGTCTTGCAAGTATTGCTGGTGTGAGCGTCCAGGTGATATATGTGTGCACTGCAGTCCAGCAGGTTTGAGAGACACTGCCTTAGAGGGTCCTCCTCTGTCCCGTCCCTGATGTGCACACATCCTGAAGGGCAAGTGGCCTTGGGATGTGCCATTGAGCCTCTTACCCGGCCTCTCCTGCCAGCTATCTCCTGCAGGCACTCTCTCCTGGCGTGAAGAAGGCCTGGTGCCCCTTGCACCCCTCTCCCCAGCATCTTTCTCCGTTGTCCCCTCATTGGAAAAGGAGGCTATGCCTGGATCTGTCTGTCCATTCTGTTATCTGTCTCCCATTGGGTCTTTCCTCTGGTTCGTTCGCTTCCTTTCTGTCTCTCCTGCTCTGCTTTGTGCTTCTCTGAACATCCGCGTCTCACACCCTCATCACATGTGTCCTACCCACCCTGTTAGGAAGGCAGGGCAGGCACTGGCTCCATTTTAGAGACAGAGGGGAGGTGTTGCATGCAGAGTGGCCCAGGAAATTCCTGGGCAGGCTGGGGTGAAGACAGACCACGCTGCCTGCTCATGCATCTTCCGTCCCCCTCTCCCCACTGCTCAGCTCCTCTGTTCTCTTCTCCTCCCGATGGGCCAGTGCTTCTCAAGCTCCTTCTCTCTCTTTCAGCCCAAGCCCAGCAGTGGAGGCCGGCGACGAGGGGGCCAGCGCCACAAGGTGAAGTCCCAGGGGGCCTGTGTGACTCCTGCCAGCGGCTGCTGAACCTTCTCCTGGCCCACCCCCACCACCCAAGGGGTCATCATACTCTGGCCACCGTTCCACCAGATGGGCAGAGCAGCTATGACCGCCACCCAGCCCTCCTGCTCAGGCCACAGCCGGAGCCTCCGCATTGCTCCCACCCCCATTTTCCAGGGGGGTTGTAATTTATAAGCTGAGGAAGGCAGCCAGACCTGGGGGACTAACCATCTCCCACTGTCCTCCCCACCTTCTTCCTCACTCTCACATTTTTTGTACATCTGGGCCCTTAGTTTTTATTCTGTTTATTATACGTCTCTGTCTCTCTCTATTGTGTGTGTGTGTGTGGTGCAGGAGTGCCACCCCCAGGGCCATGTCAGCCTCTCTTTTCTCCTCCATGGCTGCCTGCCTGCATGTCTGTCTCTTTGAGAATCCTCGGGGCCGTCGGGATGTCAGGAGCGGAAGGAGCCGCTCCCCTATCTTGCTGCTCCTCTTGGCACTCAGGGGCCCCTTCCATGGAGACAGACTGGGTGGAGGGGCTTCTGGGATTTGGTGTCTGCTGCTGCCAGAGCAGGAACCCCCAGTCTAGGACTTGGGCATTTTAACAGAGAGAAAGTAGTGGCTTCTCCTTTTCTCTCTCCTCCTTTTTCCCTTTAAGCCTCCAAACAGGTCATGCCAAAAGCTCTCTGGTTATAACCTGGAGACATGTGGAGGGGAGTAGTGATGAGATTGTAGGACTCTCCCCATCCAGGGCCCGGGCTCTGACCCTGACCCTGACCCTGACCCTGGCCCTGGCCCTGGCCCTGGCCACTGACCCAAAGACAGCTGGTGGGTTTCCCCTTGGAGACAATCCTGCTTTTGCCTGGGCCGGCCCTGGCTGCCCTCAGCTTTTGCTGATCTGCCCGGCCTGGAGCCTCCCCTCACCCCGCTTCTTGTTGGGCCTCAGGCACTGGTTACCAAAAGGGTGTCTGGGTCTGCTCAGGATCATGTTTTCTAGCACCTCCTGTTGGAGGGGTGGAGGGATGTTCCCCTGAGCTAGGCTGAGACTAAAACCCCATCTTCCCCATCACGTCACCCCCGTGGCTGCTACAGGAGCACAGTAGTGAAGGCCTGAGCTCCAGGTTTAAGAGACAACTGGAGCATGGGGAGGGCAGGTAGGAGTTAGTGAAAAGACACTTCCAGGATTAGCACACAGCATTTAGCCCTCTGGAAGAACCCCTGCCTGGGGTGGGACTGTGCAGGCCAGAGAAGGGGGCATGGGCCTGAACCCACCTGGACTGACTGCTGCACTGAAGCCACAGATGTAGGGTAGGCTGGTGGGCAGGGGTGGTTCCTTCTCTAGCCGGGGCAGACACCCAGCTGGCTGGGTCCTTCCTCAGCCTTGCCTCCTCCTGTCCCCAACCCTTTCCTTTCCTCCTGCTTGCGGACTGCTGGTCCCCTCTCCTCCCCTCCTTCCAGCTGTTTCTAGTTACCACCTACCCCTGGCCATGAACTGATCAGACCAGCATTCAAAATAAAAGTTTGTTCCAAGTTGACAGTGTGGTGCTCCCTGCCCAGCCCCTCCAGGTGGAGGTGCTGCCACGGGAACGCAGTTGCTCTGCCTGCCCTGGGGCCCCTGGCAACAGCTGGGAGCAGGGCAGTGCTGTGAGGAGCCCAGCTTCCCCGGTCAGGCAGGCGTGGCTTCCATGTTCAGGCTCCCTCACCAGCTGGTGACACGGGACAAGCTTACCAACCTTCTCTGAACCTCAGTTTTCTCATCTACAAGAGGCAAAGCCATACATCAAGGTTGTGTGGATTCAGAGAACGTGAGGCCCTGGGGTGTCCTGCACACGGGAAGGGGTTGCTCAGTGAGTGGTCTGCACGCCGTTAGCCACCCTGCCACCTCTGTGCCCTGGGCAGGCTCGAAAGGAGAGCTGTGGCTGAGACTGCCAGGGGTCTAGACGCACGCTCCTGTTGACATTCCCAGCAACCGCCCCTGAGGTCGATGTTGTGTTTTTCTTTTTCTTTTGTTTGAGACTTGAGTCTTGCTCTGTTGCCAGGCTGGAGTGCAGTGGCGTGATCTCTGCTCACTGCAACCTCCACCTCCCAGGTTCAAGCGATTCTCCTGCCTCAGCCTCCTGAGTAGCTGGGACTACAGGTGCACGCCACCACACCCAGCTAACTTTTTGTATTTTAGTAGAGACAGGGTTTCACCATGTCAGCCAGGATGGTCTTGATCTCCTGACCTCGTGATCCGCCTGCCTCAGCCTCCCAAAGTTTTGGGATTACAGGTGTGAGCCACCGCACCGGGCCTGTTCTGTTTTTCTAGTTAAGGGAACTGAAGCTCAGAAGTGTCACCAGCAGGTGTACATTCCCGTGCCAGCCTTGCCCCCCGGCTTTTCCCAGGCAGGCTCCTGCGTGTCCGCTGGCCCCAGCCCAGTCCTCTGTCTCTAGGCTGCTTCCCTCCTGCTCTCTGTCCTGACTCTGGCCCTGCTTATAGGGGCCACTACTTGCTGGTGCCTCCATAGCAAGCCTCTGGCATTGAGCCCCCTGGCATGGGAGGGGCTGTGGGGTCTGGGTTCCCACAAGGCTTAGCCATGGCAGAATCTCATTTTAACTCTTTGCCCCTACAAGCAGCAGTACTTGCCAGAACCATTCTTGGGATTCAGCTCTGGCGACCACCTTGGCCTCTGGCCACACTCAGGAGGGTGGGGTTGGATTTGTGTAGCTGCCAGGTCCACACCTGCCAGCAGGGGGCTGACTGGATCCATGCTTTACTGTGTTTAACAGGGGTAGCGGGGTCCCTACAGCCCTCCCAGCTAAACATTTGGTACAAAACACCAGCCCTTTTGTAGTGGATGCAGAATAAAATTGTTAATCCAATCACCTCGAATGGCAAGGCCTGACCCTTCTGTGTGTGCAGCAGGTGTTTGTGGCGTCCTTCCCAGGAGTAAGGCCTGTGATTGATGGTGGGATGGGGATGGCCAGACCCCTGACGCCACAGTCAGGACTGTTCTGGCTTATCGGCCACCCTGGCACAGAGAAGGTCACAGGAATGAATATGCCACGCACAGGGGCAGCAGAAATTTAGTTGGGTTGGGGGAAGTACTGTGGAGCCAGCAGTGTGAGGGCTGTGCTGTGAGGACCCAGTAGGATTTGAATGTACAGATAGGCAGAGGGCACGTGCCCAGCCCAGGCTCTGGGCTCTTGCCACAGCGTGTGGCAACTTCCAGGGGCTTGCTTATTGGTGCTGCACGGGGACGTCTCCTTTGTTGAGATGGCGCCAGAGGCAGAGCAGGTGTTAGTGAAGGGGAGTGAGCACAGGACCAGCTGTCTCCCAAGAGGCTGCGGCACTGGCCAAGGCTTTGGGGGCTGGATTTGTGCCCCACCCAGCTCCTCTCTTGTGGCTATCTCCACAGCCCTCCCTACTGACTGGGTTCCTGGCTTTGTTTTCTCAGCCATGATGAGGAGCAGCCCTGGGCCAGGTGCCACAGTGTGAGAGGCTCCAGGGTCAGGCTATAGAACCACCCAAACCAGGTCTGGGGAGCTATCTGTGGGAAAGGTCAGGGCCTGTTTTTCTCCTCGACTTGGCAGCTGCTGGCTGTTTAAGGGACCTACCTCCTTGTCCCTTCCCAGCCACAGGTCCAAGAGGCAAACAGCGAATTCCCATGGAGGAGAATCACTGTACTCCAAGTGGACATGGCCGGTAGGTAAGTGTAACTTTTTCTGCTGCTGCTCAGTAGCACTGAGAGACAGGAAGGCACCCCCCCACCCTGCCACCCCGCCACACTCTTTGTGATGGGGTTATCAATGACAGCTAATAAAACCACCTCACTTCTTCCTCATGCCAGCCCTTGACCCACAGACACTGGAGGAGGCCTGCGTCAGGCCCCGCCCCCACCACAACTGGGCTTTAGCTGAAAGTTGTGGGTGTCTGAACTTTAGGAATAAGTCTTCGGGGACATTCGTTTGGCCAAGAATTCATTCCCTCATCTGCCCAAGAGCAGCTGCCCTAGGTGATGTGCAAAGGTCATTTCCTCATCTGCCCAAGAGCAGGTGCCCTAGGTAATATGCAAAAGCCACATGTAGGCCACATCCCACAGCTCTTGGGCATCATTTATTTTTTGCATAGGCATAAATTAGGATCTGGAGATAAAAAACTTAAGAACCAGTAGTGCAGCATTTGTGACAGGAGAGCGCAAAACAAAGCCTGGCTGCCTCGAGATGGAGCAGGGGCAGCCTCACCACCACTGCTTCCAGCCTCAAGCTCCAGAGTGGATTTGAGGCTCGGCACTGCAGTGAAGGGGCCTGCCTGCCTTCTTGCCCCTTCCCCGCGGCCGGACCACCAGACACAGCTGGTACCAGTGCCCCAGGCCCCTCTCCATGGCCAGGAACAAGAAACTGAGTATCACCCAATGCCCCACAGAACGGGGCTAGGAATCAAGCCCTTAGCTTTTCGGTTAGAAAAACAGACCTTGAAAAATATATACATAATACAGTGGGGCCTGCTGGCTCTAAAAGTCCCCTCCTCCCCCTTCCCTACCCAGGGTAACTTCTGCCAGCCTCTTCCCCCAGCGCCCACCAACTGCCCCACAGAGAACAAACCAGAAGGGCCACTACCTGAACAAGAGCTGCAAGAGCCCAAGGGGGCAGCCTGAGCAGAGGGCCCCTACATCAGGGGCTGGTTAGATCGGGGAGCCCAGTGCAGATAGACCTCCCACCCCAATACCCTGAACGTCCCCACGAGAGCCCAGGAGTTCCATGCTCCCCACTCTTCTTGCTAACCCCAGATGCTAATCGCCCCAAAGACAGGTCTAGGTCTCTGTACCCCAGGAGAATGTGGAAAGCAAGCTTGGGCACTGGCAGGTCCTAGCAGGAATGGGGAGCAGGGTGGGCCCCAACCCAGCATCAGGAGAGAGAAAAGCAACTACTGTCCCCAGCAGAGGGGAAGCCTACAGGGTTGGCCCTGGGCCTTAGAAGATCACAGGAGCCAGTCCCCTTTAGGGCACAAGAAGCCCCATGGCCCACTGCTACTCTACCTGGGACAAATACTTTTTGTCGAAGCCCCTCAGAGACCCTGTGGTTCAGGTTTCCCTAGGTGGAGGGCACTAAACTTGCAGGAGAGCTGGGCAGCTCTACATCAGGCGCTTCCTACCTGGATAAAGTCCCATCCTGCCCTTGAGCTGAGCACCCTCCTCCCAGAGGGCCTCGCTTCCCTGCCCCGGGGCAGAGGCAGCTCATCTAGTCTAGGCCCTAGCTCGCCCCTCCCACAGCCCTGGCACCTGCTTCATCCATAGGCCTCCTTGCAGCAGCTCCCAGGCACCAGCCCCCAACCCCAGGCAATACCAGTCAGGTCTCACCTCTCCCAACGTCCCAGACCCCCACGATATGCTACATATATACACACTCCCAGGATGGGAAGCAGACACCACGGGCACGGAGGGAAGGAAGAAGGGAGCTGCTGGATCCTGCTGACCTCCTCGAGCCAGCTGCTGCTCAGTAGACTCTGCCCGTCCTTCTCATCTGCATGGGGCCACAGGCTCCTCTCTTGTGCTCCTGGAAGTCAGAGCGCCGAGCAAGCGTGTGGGGGAAGCGGCGGGGTGCTGTTCACCCACTCCCAGATGGCTGGCAGCAGGCACCAGAAAGCGGGGCTAGTGGGCAGGCTCCCCATGCACTCTGAAGCGGTAGATGCAGGTGTACTCAGGGTGGCCCCAGTTAGTCAGGATCCGCAGCTCCACCACCTGGTATGTGGCCATCGAAGGGGCCTGGGTAGAGAAGAAAGGGATTAAGAGCATCAGAGACCTGAGGCCTCACTGACAGACAAGGTGGGAAGGGGAGACAGCCTCACCTAGGGCCACATGGCTCCCCTGCTCCTCCCCTGGGGCTCTGAAGAGAACCGGGCTTCAAAAGCTCCGATCTTTAGTCTCCCAAGCAGTGTTTCCAGCCAGTGGGCTAAGGGGCCACCTGTAGCATGATTCATCTGAAGCCGGAATGAATTCATCCACAATCGCTTTTTTATTGTGATCAACAGATAGAACCACCTTTATAAAGGGCTTATAGATGCTGATGTGTGGCACACTTGATTCCTTTCTCAAGTGACCATCAGGCCTCTCTAGCGACAGTGTTGGGAACAGTGTTAGCAGCACATCTTACCCGGGCAGATGCCACAGGCCTAGCATACTGCTGGCTTGTCCCTTCTCTCTGGCACATCATTCTGTCCTCTACCCTGTTTTTTTTTTTGAGACAGGGTCTTGCTCTGTCGCCCAGGCTGGAGTGCAGTGGTGTGATCACAGTTCACTGCCTCAACCTTCTGGGCTCAAGGGTTAGCCTCCCCAGTAGCTGCCAACACACCCGGCTAAATTTTTTTTTTTTTTTTTTTTGAGATGGAGTCTGGCTCTGTTGCCCAGGCTGGAGTGCAGTGGCCAGATCTCAGCTCACTGCAAGCTTCGCCTCCCGGATTTACGCCATTCTCCTGCCTCAGCCTCCCGAGTAGCTGGGACTACAGGCGCCCGCCTTTACGCCTGGCTAATTTTTTGTATTTTTAGTAGAGAGGGGGTTTTACCGTGTTAGCCAGGATGGTCTCGATCTCCTGACCTCGTGATCCACCCGTCTCGGCCTCCCAAAGTGCTGGGATTACAGGCTTGAGCCACCGCGCCCGGCCAATTTTTAAACATTTTTTGTAGAGACGGGATCTCGCTGTGTTCACCAGGCTGGTCTTGAACTCCTGGGCTCAAGCAATCCCCTTGCCTTGGCCTTGCAAAGTCCTGGGATTACAGGCATGAGCCACCTCTTCTGGTCTCTCTACTTTCCTAAAGAGAAATCCCAACCTCTCTCGAAGCCTAGTTACCACCTCAGAGCTGATGACAACTCAGTTCTTTCTGGCTCCCCTGACAGCTCCACCGGACTGTCCCATAGGTGCTTCAGACTCAGCCAGACCTGCTCCCTGCTCCGCATCAGCCCCCTTCCCAGTTGCTTCTTCCTCCCACCCCATCCAACCTGACATTCACGACCCTCCCTGATACATCTTTGTCCTCAGTCCCAACGCCCCTCTCCCCCACCTATCCTGTTCTGGCTGCTTCCCCGCAACCACTTCTTGACGGGTCTCCCAGGCCCAGGCTCGCCCCCTTTGAGTCATATAGTGATGTTAGTCAAATGGACATAGCTTTGTCACCTGAAGCACAGCACTGCCTCCCCCAGGCCCCTGAGGGCTGAATTCCTGCTTCTGCGGGCTCCTCTTCCTGCCACTGTCCCTTGTCCACCTCCCACTATCCCCCTGCAACCCAATTTTCACTCCAGGATGCCCCCAGTGTGGGGCTTAGGCGACTGGTTTGTTCAAATGCAGGCTCTTGGGTCCTGTCAGCCCTAAGGAACCAGTCTCCTGGGGTGGAGACTGGGAATCTGCATTTCTAACTGACCTAGGAGATCCAATGCCCACTGAAGTTTAAGCCGCATGCACTGCCTGAGGCCCCAGCTGGCCTTGGGAGAATGCCCGCACCCTGGCACGTGCTGGCGGTGGCTCCTCAGATGCCTCTCCCAGCCCTTCTCTCCTGGCCACCCAACCCCTCCTGTGTAAAGCCTGCCTCCTGGTGTCCTTTTCCAGGAAGCTTCCCTTATGCTGCCCTTCTGGAAGGTGCCTTCCCCTGTGCTGACATCTGCAGGATGCGCCTTACACCCCATTTGGATGTCACATCTTGAGCTGTGGGAAAGGAGGGCAGGGCTTCCCTCTCTGAGCCCCATGCCCAGCAGGGTAAGTGTCCAGGGAGCGCCTGCTGCCTGGATGGGCGGTTTGCGCTGCTTCTGCTAGCACAGCAGAATCCCGTACCTGCAAGTGAAACGTCTGAATAGGCTCGCCGTCCTGATCGTAAGTGAACTTGCCAAGGAGTGTCCCCTCCTGCTGCAGGTCTTCATCAAACCCCTGCAAAGAGAGTGAAGGGAAGTGTGGAGGGGCTGGAGCAGGGAGAACACCCCTCCCCACTCCAATCCCTGCTCCTCCCAGCCAGAGGTCAGGCACCAGCGTGGCCTATGACAAGTCCCTTAACTCTCTTGTGCCAGTTTCTGCCTCCAAAGCCTGAGGTAACACAGACTGAAATGCTGTCTCCCACCCTGGCTCCTCCTCTTCCAAATCCACTCCCCTCCCTCCCAGTCCAAGGGTGACCCTGACTTGATCCTCAGTAGAGAGGCCCACAAGATCCTCCTGCAGCCCCTCTGGCCCCGCCACGGGACAGATACTCACAAAGATGGCGAAGTCCTTGGGAGCACTGGAGATGGTGCTGTTGGGTGACAAGGCCTTGGGCACATGCTCTAAGGTAACGGCTGTGGGGCGGATGCGAGCAGAGAGGCGGACCACGGCGAAGCCCTGGGGCCCCTGGAAGGCCCAGCAGTTGCCTGGGTGCACATCTGGCTGGAGGAGCAGAAAGTCATGTCAGACAGGGCCCTGAGTCTAGCTCTTGCTGACCCCGGATGGGACCGGCCCCCAGTGTGCTCAGAGCCCCTGCTACTGTGCTTGCCAGGTGCCCACCTGGAGGATGACTCGGGGTGACTGGGAGTGGTACCACAGGGGGATGCCGAAGAGGCTGAGGAGGGCTGTCTTGGTCTCATAGGTCTCGGAACATCGGGTGCTGATGACGCTGGCCCCTGAGACAGGAGAGGAAGGCAGGATGAGCTCCCGCACGGCAAGAGGGCCCAGCTCAGGCCATTGGCAGTCTCCTCACGGAGGGCAGACAGCAGATGCCTCAGGTCTAGTCTTTAACCCTAACCCAGATGCCCAGAGCAGCTTTAAAGGTCAGCCTCTCCCCAGCCCAGGATGGTGCTCGGTACGTTCCGACTTGCCTGAATTGCCACTTGCCTTGTGGGGGTTCTAGGTTTGGGTAACCTGCTGATCCTGAGCTTTGCTTGCTCTACCCCACCACCAACCTGGTAGGTGCCAGGGGACCGGCCATTGTGGGGCCCAGGACAAGGCAAAGCGAGGAAAGCAGGGCACGTACCTCCTGACTCCAGGGCATAGTCCGCCAGCCCAATGCGGTCTTCACTGTAGCGCTGCAGGGCCTGCTTCACGATGCGGTGCACCTGCTGCAATGCGGGCACCAGGAGACGGTTGTGGCAGGGAGCAGACATGTCCCCTGTCACCTCGCGACCGTGGGCCAAGCACCCATGGGCTGACCCCTTCTAGGCTTGCACTGTGCTGGTGCCCAGGCAGATGTGGGCACACTGCCACCCACCCATGCCAGCCCCACAGCATGCAGAGCTTCCTGCTTGGCACTTCCATCCTGGAACCTGCCAGGGAGCTGGCAGTATGGGACTGTCCAGGGCTCCCAGGGAGGAGAGCTGTAGGTGGGTGTGTGGAGGGGGCATGTGGGCCTCACCTCCTCTGTCACTCCAATCACACCTTCTTTCTGCAGTGTCACGCCCAGGGAGGCTGCGGCTTCCCTGGCCGACTTGCCCTGCATCTCTGCCACATGGGTGAGGATCTTGCTCTCCAGCTCTCGCAGCTGAGTTTGCATCTCCTCTCTCTGAAGGAGCCCCATGCGGCCCCCTCCGCCTCGGGCAAGGAACTGACTGATCCAAGCTGGGAACTGAGATTCCACCTAAAGGAACCAAAAAGGGTGTCACCCTGGGGGGCTTGCAGGGACAGCAGGAGCTGCTATGACAGGGTCAGTGCTTAGCTGGATAGCAGGGATAGGGTAGGAGGGAGGCCACTGGAGGAGAGTTATGAACACTCTCCATGGGCACTGACAGAAAAACAGGGAGAATGCCTGCCAATGAGAGCCCACATGTGCCAAGGCCAGCGCCACAGTCTCTTGGGCATAACAGAGGCTGCAGGGGCAAGGGGTGCCTGCTTTGCAGGCCCCAGGACACGTGGTCTCAGAGGAGGAGGAGAGGGACCGGCAGGGCCCTGATGGTTCCCACTCACGTCGTCCCGCACAGCCTGGATCTGCTGGGGCAGCAAGCCCACTTCATCCGCCACTAAGCTCTGCTTCAGCGCCAGAGCCGCCAGCTCCTGCTGCAGGCCGGCCAGCTGGTCCTCCAGCCGCCTCAGCTCCTTCACAGAGCTCTCCCGGAAGGACTCCTGGGTCATGCTGGTCCCAGAGAGAGAAGAGTAAGCCTCAGATCTCTTTGGTGGGAGGTAAGGCCACACCGAAGAAGAAAGAGGACCCCCTAGTGGGTTCCTGTCCTGACAGCGGGTGTCCAGCACTCATCATGAACCTGAGAAGGGGCAAGGCCTCTCCTGGGGGTTCTGGCTGCAGAACACAGTGCAGGTGCCCAGGAACTAGCCTGCCTGTGCCAAGGAGCTAATTCTGAGCCTGCTCCCTTTCTAAGCCCAGAGTCCATAATTTACTCTGCCTCAGCCTCTCACATCTTCCACAAGCATGGACATCTAGGGCATGGGAAGGCGGTTATGTGAGGCTGTAAGAAAGGATGCTATGTCTATAAATGAATTGAGGTCCTCTCACAGGGCCTGCTCCCCGCCCTCAGGATCCCCCTGCTAACCTCCATGGCACCTCAAAGACAGGCCCTGGGCAGGGGTCCTGAGCTGGGCTTCAGCCCCTCCCCACAACCCTCTGCTTGGCAAGACAATCAGAACTCTGTCTGGGGCTCTGCTCCCCAGTCCTGCCTGGAGAGTGGGTGGGGCTGGGGAGGAGCAGGCCGAGGCCAGCTGGTGGTGCCTAGTACCTTTGCCACTCTGACTTCAGCTGCTGGATGCGAGCCTCGGACTCCTGTGTAGGAAGAAGAGACAAACACAAGAAATGCCCAGCTCAGAAATTGATGTTCCAAGCTCAGAAATTGGTGTTCCAGAGTAGGATCTGCTGTCTGTTAGCGTCTTTGCTTAACCACACCCCTGCCCAAGGTTTGGCTGCTGACCCCTGCAGCAAAAATCAAACTGGCCTCCTGGTCAAAGCCCTCATGAGTCTCGTCCATGTCTAACACACTGAGGTATCCGTTCACCCACACTCAGCACGTGCACACCAGCATGGCAGGCTGCTGTGCCCCGGCACACCCCAGGGAGCCCCTGCACAGCTCTCCAACTAAGGGGTCAGGGGTCAAACAGAGAAGTCAGAGGAGGGCACGCCCCTCCCTATGCAACACCCAAGCAGTCCCTTTGGAAGGGCTGAGGGGTCTGAGGTGAACATGTTGGATGGGGCCAGGACCCGGTCACAGGCCCTGAGTGCCCAAGCCCGCTGACCTGGGAGGCCCGGACGATCTTCTTGAAGAGGTCTTCTGAGTCTTGCTGATGCTCTGCTCTCAGGGCAGACAGTTCTTCCTGTCAGACAGCAGTGAGAGGACAAGTCTGACAGAGTCATGCTTATAGGGACCCTTATGACTAGGAAGTGGTGGAACTGGAATTCAGACAAGGTGTTTGCTTCCAAAGCCCTGGCTGGCTCTCAGCCTTCAGGCTACATTGCTTCTCTGAACCATGCAAGACTCCTGCTTCATCTCCACTGCACACCTGTGCAGTGTCAGGCACCATGCTGGGGCCTTCTACTCACACAGCTCACTATGGGGGTGGGGGAGATATGATGGCCTCCATCAAAGAGGAGGAAACTGAGGCTTAGAGAAGGTGAGGAAGCCTGGCGTGGTGGCTCATGCCTGTAATCCCAGGACTTTGGGAGGCCAAGGCGGGGAGATCAGTTGAGGTCAGGAGTTCAAGACCAGCCTGGCCAACATGGTGAAACCCTGTTTCTACTAAAAATACAAAAAAATTAGCTGGATGTGGTGGTGCACACCTGTAATCCAGCTACTTGGGAGGCTGAGGCAGGAGAATCACTTGAACCCGGGAGGCACAGGTTGCAGTGAGTCGAGATCGCGCCACTACACTCCAGGCTGGGTGACAGAGTGAGACCATGTCTCCAAAAAAAAAAAAAGAAGAAAAAGAGAAGGGGATTAACTGCCAAATGGCAGAGCTGTCTGATCCCAAATGGCACTTGTTCTCTCTCTTGCTGGCCACCTTCAGGCGTTCCTACGGGTGTCACCCACCTCCCACCCTGAGGTATTCCGCCTCCTACCTGGATGTGAGCAGCAGCTTCCCTGCGGAAATCCTCCTTCAGGGCAGCCTCACGGCGGCTCACCAGCCCCTCCAGCAGTGCCAGGGTGTCCTCGTGGCTCAGGCCACCACCGCCTCCCTGGCCAGGAGCCCCTTGCCGCAGCTCTAGACGTTCCAGCCGCATGGCCTCCTTCTGCCAGTTGGAGGAAAATTCAGCAGCAAGAGCTTCCAGACGCCGCTCCAGAGAGTGTACTCGGGACATAACACGCTGCTCAGCCTGGCAGGGCGGAGAGAGAGCCACTGAGTGAGGGACCCTTGGATGACAGTGCTTCCCAAAGACCATCCCGACACAGCCAACACAGAAAGAAAGGGAAAAGATTCCACAGATATTCCAGCATAAGTCCATGCAGGGCCAGCTGGAGCTCATAGGCAGGGGCTGCCGACCTCTGAGCTGGGGGTGCCGGGAGCTGGGGATCACTGGGTGCTGGTCACAGAGGAGGGTCCCTGAGGACACAGTACAGAAGTCTGATCCCAGAGGAGGAAGGAAGGTGGCCCGGGGAGAAGGTCTGAGTGCAGCGATGGTCCAAGAGGAGGACTGGAAGCTTCAGGATGGCTGCAGGGGGCCATGGACCCTGCTGGCCTGAAGCTCACTCCTTCCCCGCCTCCTGCAGGGGCAGGGGAGCCAGGGCTGTGACTTCAGCCTGTGGACTCTCAATGGCTTTCACTCTTTTCCTAGGGAACTATGGCTAAGAGACAGAATAATTGGAAAATATGTTCTTTTTCTTCTTTAGCAGGATGTCCCACAGAGAAAATGGAATAAATGTCATTTGGACTGAGGGTGGCATTTGATAGTGTGTCATGAATTTGAGAACGTTGTTGGCTTAACAACAAAATCATTGCCAAGAGAAGTGATAAAAACTGTCAAATAAAGGGCAGGGAGCTACTGAGCAGCAGAAGTTCTGAGTTTTAGAAATTTTGGTTTTTAAATAGGCGCTACATTTGCATGACTCAAAAAGCACACAAAAAGGCTGGATGTGGTGGCTCATGCCTGTAATCGCAGCACTTTGGGAGGCCAAGGCTGGTGGATCACCTGAGGTCAGAAGTTCGAGACCAGCCTGGCCAATATGGGGAAACCCTGTCTTTCCTAAATATACAAAAATTAGCTGGGGATGGTAGCAGTCTCCTATAATCCCAGCTACTCAGGACGCTGAGGCAGGAGAATCGCTTGAACCCGGGAGGCGGAGGTTGCAGTGAGATGAGATCATGCCACTGCACTTTAGTCTGGGCAAAAAGAGCAAGACTCTGTCTAAAAAAAAAAAAAAAAAAAAAAAAAAAAAAGCCACAAAAACCAGCAAAAAATCCTCTGCCCCATCCCCCTTAAATTTGCCTCACCACCACCAGCCTCTCCAGACCAGGAAGCCTGTTTTTATTTTACTTCCATGCAAATGTTGCTAATACAAGATATATATAATACATATATATATATATTTTTTTTTTTTTAACTCTTTTTTTTACAAAAAAGATGGCTTGAAATTGAACTGTATTTAGTGTTCCTTTATGTGAAAAAAGGAAAAGTCATAGATGACATGTCATTATTTTGTAAAACAATAAGATCATGATCTGGTACTCACTTTGGCAGCACATATAATAAAATTGGAAAGATCATGGTCTGGAAAGTAATATATGATTAAACATGTGATACTGGTTGGATGCGGTGGCTCACGCCTGTAATCCCAGCACTTTGGGAGGCCAAGGCGGGTGGATCATGAGGTCAGGAGATAGAAACCATCCTGGCCAACATGGTGAAACCCTGTCTCTACTGAAAATACAAAAATTAGCTGGGCATGGTGGTGCGTGCCTGTAGTCCCAGCCACTCGGGAGGCTGAGGCAGGAGAACCGCTTAACCCAGGAGGTGGAGGCTGCAGTGAGCCGAGATCGTGCCACTGCACTCCTGGGTGACACAGCAAGCTTCTGTCTAAAAAAAAAAAAAAAAAAAAAAAAAAAAAAAAAAAGTGATACCATGCCAGGTGCAGTGACTCATGCCTGTAATCTCAGCACTTTGGAAGGCTGAGGCAGGAGGATTGCTTGAAGCCAGGAGTTCAAGACCAGCCTGGACAACATAGTGAGACCCTGTCTCTACAAAAATTTTTTTAAAAATTAGACAGACATAGTGATGCACACCTGTAGTCCTAGCTACTTGGCAGGCTGATGTAGGAGGATCGCTTGAGCCTGGGAGTTCAAGGTTAAAATGAGTTATGATTGTACCACTGCACTCCAGCCTGGACAACAGAATGAGACCCTGTCTCAAACAATTTTTAAATGAATACTAAAAATATGATACCAAGTTAAATTCAGTGAGGTGTAAGTGCAACTCAAATAACTATAATTAGAAAATGAAGAGTTTTATTAAAAATACAGACAGGGCCTCACTGTGTTGCCTAGGTTAGTCTCGAACTCCTGGCCTTAAGTGATCCTCCCACCTTGGCCTCCAAAGTGCTGAGATTACAGGTGTGAGCCACCAGGCCTGGCCTCGAGGTTTAAATGGTCAGTATCAGGACCTGTGCTCACCTTGCTTTCTGGTTATGCTAACTGCAGGCTCCTTGAGGGCACAGCCTGGGCCTGATCCATCTTTCGACTCTGGCAGATTATAAAAATGGCCACTATTCCTCACTTCTCCCTGCAGCCGCACCTCTGCCATGCGACCTTGTGCGTTCTCTTGCTCAGAGGTGAAGTCTATTTCCCTCTCCTTGAATCTGGATTTGGCTCTGAGATTTGCTGTAGCCAACAGAATGTGGTGGGAGTGATGGTGTACTGGTTCTGGATCAAGGCCTCAAAGGTCTGGCTGCCTTGGTTCTCTCTTGAAACCCTGCCTGGGTGCGATAAGAAACAGCTGGGGCTAGCCTGTCAGGTGAGCAAAGTGCACATGGAGCACAGCTGTCCTAGGCAAGGGCCTCGGCCAGCTGGCCCCCAGCTGACCCTGCTAGCCAACTGCAGACAGACAGATCCACACAGGCAAGTGCGAGCCCAGCCAAGATTGCTTCTCTTTTCTCAGACCAGAAAGACCACCCAGATAACCCACAGGCTCATGAACTAATCAAACGCTTGTAGTTTTAAGCCACTGCTTTTAGGGGCGGATTATCTGTGGTAAGAGGTGACTGACTGAGATATTACCTTAGTCATAGAAGGTGCTCAGTAAATATTCGTGAAACAGTAACAAAAAGGAACAAAGTAGACAAGACAATTTGTTGGATTCCTTTTCTTTCTGTTTTCTGTGCTTCGTAGGGTGGCAACTAACAGTACGCCTCAGCTTTGTGTATACGGTGTGAGGCAGGCTGAGGGCGCACCCACCACTTTCACTGTCACCTAATTATTGCTAAACTCTTGGGAGCTACCACCCTTAGAGACTCACCTGGAAATGTGACGAGTCTCTGGATTCCCAGCCCTCATCCTGCCTCCTGCTGTCCTTCGCTGCCCACCAGGAAACCAAAGCAGGGTGGAATGTCTGCAGCCCATAGGGGTAGAAATACCAAGCGCCTGTGCACAGGGGAGAGGGTGTTACCCCAGCTGGGCCTCCAGCAAGAGGCGCGTGCCAGGGAGGATGGCTGCCTGATCCCTGCCAGTGCTCCTGGCCTGTCCCACTCGTGGAGCTGTGCCCTTCCAGAAGCATCAGAGGGATGCAGATGCCCCCATTCTCTGAGGTGGCAAATTCCACCCGACAACCTCAGAGTATATTTATTCTCACACTCCCGCAGGAATCCTTCATCTTTCCATAAATGGGAAAACTTGGAGGAAACATTTTGAATGAGTTAGGGATGATCCAGGGTACAGCCCAGAGGACCTGATGGTGGTTCTCAGCCCTGTCTGGATGTCAGAATCACCTGGGGAGCTTTTAGTACAGCCAGGCCTGGCCCTGCCCTCTGAAGAGCAAGCTAATTGGCCTGGGGTGGGTCCCCTGTTTAGGTGGGTTTGCAAACCTCCCTGGTGACTGTCATGGGCTGCCATGGCTGAAAATCACTGAAACAGAAAGCACCACCCCCTCTAAGAGAGGCTGCTCGCTGCCCAGACATGAGCACCAAGCTGCAGCCACACAGACATGTTCATTCTGTTGTCAGGGCCATCTGTTTGAGACCTGTTTACTCCTGAGCTCTGGGGCAGGTGGCGGGGGAGTGGGAGAGGGAGGGCTTTCTGTCCTGATAAACCTCCATTTGCTACTCAAGCACCAGCGGTTGGCAGGTGCAAAAGGAAGCTCATGCCCATGGGGCTTGAAGTCCAGCGTGGACATGGCCCTCATGCACACGCTCCCTGAACAGGTCACTGAGCCCCCTCCACTCGCATTTCCACGTGATAGGTTCACAGCACCGACTACAGCAACCCCACGAGGCCATGGTGAAGCTCAAATTAAACTGAGATAATGCATGGGAAAGTGCTCTCTGGGTACATTGCTATGCAATTATAAAGAATCACTGACTGGGCCAGGCGCGGTGGCTCATGCCTGTAATCCCAGCACTTTGGGAGTCTGAGGCGGGCAGATCACAAGGTCAGGAGATCGAGACCACGGTGAAACCCTGTCTCTACTAAAAATACAAAAAAGTAGCCAGGCGCGGTGGCAGGCACCTGTAGTCCCAGCTACTCAGGAAGCTGAGGCAGGAGAATGGCGTGAACCTGGGAGGTGGAGCTTGCAGTGAGCCGAGATTACGCCACTGCACTCCAGCCTGGGTGACAGAGCGAGACTCCGTCTCAAAAAAAAAAATAATAATAATAATCTGGGCGTGGTGGCTCAGGCCTGTAATCCCAGCACTTTGGGAAGCCGAGGGAGGTGGATCACTTGAGGTCAGGAGTTTGAGACCAGACTGGCTAACATGGCGAAACCCCATCTCTACTAAAAATATAAAAATTAGCTGGGTGTGGTGGCATGCACCTGTAATCCCAGCTACTCGGGAGGCTGAGGCAGGAGAATTGCTTGAACCCAGGAGGCAGAGGTTGCAGTGAGCCAAGATTGTGCCACTGAACTTGAGCCTGGGCGACAGAGCAAAACTCTGTCTCAAAAAAAAAAAAGGAAGCATTATTATTATTTTAAGGGTGGTGCTCAGTTTCCACTGGATATGAAATAGCTATTCTTGTAATAGCAAACACAAAAAGGAAGCTAACTTTTGGAAAACTGTTGTACCCTGTTATTAATAAAAGAAATACAAGTTGAATGATATTAAGCTTATTAAATGAACTTTCAAGAAATAATAAAACACGATCTTTAATTGGTACAGTCATTAAAATTGAGCTGAGAGTCATACAGGCAATTCATATGAAACTAGCAAAGCTGTCAAGTGAAAAGCTGAACACAAAATGCCTATATAAACAAGGAAGGGCTGGGTGCAGTGGCTCACACCTGTAATCCCAACACTTTGGGAGGCCAAGGCGGGTGGATCACTTGAGGTCAGGAGTTCGAGACCAGCCTGGCCAACATGGTGATACCCCGTCTCTACTAAAAATACAAAAAATTAGCCGTGAATGGTGCTGCGTGCCTGTAATCTCAGCTACTTGGGAGGTTGAGGTGGGAGGATCACCTGAGCTCGGAAGGTCAAGGCTGCAGTGAGCTGTGTTCATGCCACTGCACTTCAGCTTGGGTGAAGAGCAAGACTTTGTCTCAAAACAAACGGAAAAGCAAGGCAGGCCTGTGCTAGCACCTGGGATGATTCAGGGCAGCTGGTAAGTGACTGGTGTAAAAAGAGGCACTTATGGCCGGGTGCGGTGGCTCACACCTGTAATCCCAGCACTTTGGGAGGCCAAAGTGGGCGGATCACCTGAGGTCAGGAGTTCAAGACCAGCCTGACCAACATGGAGAAACCCCATCTCTACTAAAAATACAAAATTTGCTGGGTGTGTTGGCACATGCCTGTAATCCCAGCTACTCGGGAGACTGAGGCAGGAGAATCACTTGAACCTGAGAGGTGGAGGTTGTGGTGAGCTGAGATCGCGCCATTGCGCTCCAGCCTGGGCAACAAGAGCAAAACTCCGTCCAAAAAAAAAAAAAAAGCACATTATCTCCCTTTGCTGCTTCATTGTTTTTACTTTAAAGACAGCTCAAGATTTAACTTCATCTTGTAAAAATAACTCCCTCACAGCCGATGTCCCTGTTGGAGTGGAGGGAGGATGACTGCTAATGATAACAGGAGGGCATCCCACTCTTCACCCAATGCTGCAGCACTAGGGTGTGCTCCTGCCCAGGGCGGCGCAAAGGAGGCTCAGGAGAGGTGGGGAGGGTCATGCAGAGATGATCCAGGGTCCAGAACTCAGGCCCTGCCCAGGCACGGGTTCACCCCACCCCATCCTGCCCCTTCCCTGCCTGCCAAGGGTCACCACCCTCTGGTGAACACATCTCTGTGCCTCCCTCCACTCTCCCCAGGCAGGCTTACCATACGTCAGGCACGTCAGCAAGAGCAGCGGCAGCAGGAACCAGAGGAACGTCTTCAGGGACGAGAAGCGCCTAGACCACATGGAAGGGCAGGACAGGGGAGGCAGAGGTGTGAGGGGAGCTCCAGGCCTCCACGTTCCACCCAGGGAATACCCTGAGATGTTTTCCTGGGTGCTGAACTAGAGCTAAGGAGGATAGCTTTGAGCTTCTTACCATGCCAGGGCCAGCCTGGACACATCAGAGCCTTTCCTGCTGGGCAGGTCTTAGAGTGATGGGACAATTTTTACTGAATTTTACTGATGTTATTAAAATGGTATGGTCTTTTAAAACTCGAAAATTTGTATATGGACAGGTCCTCTAAGTATGCAAATATAGAAAAAAGTAACTCCTTAAATAATAACAAGGAACCTGTTTTTGGTCACACAAACCCATCCTTGCCCCTTGTTTCAGTGTGGCCAGCTGTCCTCTCTGCCCAGACCTGGATTGTGGCCAGAGGGATCCTGACTTCTGGGTTCCGTGTTCTTTCTTCTGCCTAAGGGGCACGTTCTCAAGTCCTGGTTCTGCTGGTTTAGGGACTTGGGGAATGCACCCACCGCATCCTCAGGCAGAGCCTCTTTGTGGCTCTGACCATGAGTGGGGAACTCGGGGGGTCAGATTGTCCCAGGCCCAGGAAGGAAGATGGACTTTCTGGGAAACCCCACTTCTTGCCTGGAGTCAGTGGGCCTACCCCGCAGGAGGAAAGCCATCATGTGTCTGAGAGCCAGGCACAGCTGGACTAGTGTGGTGTTGAGTTGAATGTGTCCAAGAAGAAACAATCCGTGCTCTGGAATCCTGTCTTGAGGGGCTATCGATTTGGGGAGAAAAACCTGAAAACCTGACTCTGAGTCTATCCTCTGTCAGGCTGGGGTGGGCTTTGGGGAGGCTACTCCGTGATCACTAATAAAAGCTCCAGGGAAACCGGGGAAAACCCTCAGAGAATCGAACATTACAAGTTGACACACTTTATCAGTCCCTTCACCCCAGGGCCTTGCGATTGATTGGCAAGGGTGGAGTCTCGCTCACCTGGTTAAAACGAAGACGTCAAGGAGGGAGGCAGCTGTGGTCAGGCGGTACCAGGTGGTGCCAGCCCACCAGTAGAGAAGTCTGAAGAGCCGGCCTAGAAGAATGACCATCAAGCCTAAGGCTCCACATGGTGGTTGGGGGCACCACTCCCTTGTCCCGTTTGTCGTCCTCCCTGCCCCCACCCCCCCCCCCCTGCCAGTATGCCTCTGTCCTGCCCTACCAGGACCCAGCTCCTTGGATCCCACCTGCCCACACCTTCTGTCCTGCTCTGCAGCTGCTCCTTCCCTTCCATGCAAGGGGGTCCCCACAGCCCTGGGCTCCCAGTGATTATTCTAGAATGACCTTTCCCCGACGGTCCTACAGTCTCTGCATGGGCAGGATGCCCAACTGCAGAGAGATGGGTAAGAAAGCACTACCACCAAGAATGGAAGTAACTGGGCACGGCTTGCAGCCCACCTGGCGAAGTGACCACCATCCAGAGTAAGGAGCCCGCCCGTGAGACAGCGTTCCGGAGCCGTGAGCCGGAACTCTGCTGGTCCGCATCCGAGTAGCCTGCGGAGAACGAGGACACTGGCTCAGTCTCTGTCACTTTCAAGCCTCTTCCTTCACTGTCTTCTGTGAGCCAAGACCAGAAGTCACCTATCCTCCTTCATATCCCCGCAGCCCCACACAGACCATTCTGTTTCCTCTGACAGCTTCCTGTTTGCATCCCTCTCCTCACCAGCCACCCCTCAAGCTGCTGTTCAGAACTAGATGATGGGGTCTGACATGCACACCACTCAGAAAGACTGAGCACCCACCGTGTGTGGAGCCCCATGGGAAAGTGTTGGAATGGGCCTGAATGCAATGGTGTTGGCCTTAGGTTGCCACAGACTTGTAGGGCGGGGAGGACAGAGAATTGAGGGGCGGTCACAGCCTAGGGCGCCAGGGGCCACCGCAGGCCAGGCTGGAGCATATCCAGCGCCGGGCATGGGAGGGGCGGTGTGCCTGCCACATGCTGCCCTCTCTCCAGCTCTCCGGGGCTCTCCGCCCAGCCTTCCTGAGGCTTCCCAGCAGCCTCGGATCTGCTCGGGAGGGAGGAAGCATCACCTACCCATGTAGTCGTCCTCAGAGGAGTAGCCTGAGGAAGAGCCCAGGAAGTCCTCGGTGGCCTTGCGCCCCACGAGCCCGCTGGCCCTGCTGCTCTCCGAGCCGCCCGTGCCTCTCCTCCTCCGCACCCGCAGGTCCTCGCCTGTGCAGGGAAGAACCAGGGGCTCTTCTGGGCCTCCAAGAGCTTCTGAAAAGCGGGGCCTGGGCAGAGAGGTGCTCTGAGGAGGGAATCCCGGGGACTGCAGGGGACACTGCGAGGAGTATCTCGAGGGAGGTGGAGGAAGCAAAGCCCAGGGAGAAGAGGGCTCCACACTCACCCCAGTCGGCGTCACCGTGCAGTTCCTCCAGGGCGCTCCTGGGCGGGAACGCGGTGCCGATGTAGGACTCACGGACCAGCGACTCACTGTAGTAGGAGGTGTGTGCATCAGAGGATGGGCCCAGCTGTGGTGCTGGGGACAGGCGCTTCATGTTGCTGGATTTCCTCTTTAAGGTCCTGTGGGACAACCGTGAGGGCAGAGGCAGGGAGCAGGGAGGTGAGCCCAGCCAGAAGCATGAAGGAAAGCCACAGCCTGCAGCCCTGCCTAGTGCAGGGTGTGGGTTCCCTTGTTGCTAGGCAACTTGCAGCTGCCATTCCCCTGACTCTTCCAATGCTGGCACTTCCTCTCCTGTTATCTCTGAATCTCACCAGCAGATGGGCAAGACAGGCAGTGGCAGCCAGGGATGGAGCCAGATTCAAACTTTATAACCCACTGAAACCAGACAGACCTGGCCTGGCCTCGGAGCTAGCCAGAGCCTTGGGGCCTGTCCTCTGGGCCCCATGTCTGTGAGAGGGGCAGGACAACCAGGCAGCTGCCGCTGCAGCCCATTTCCCAGTGGCCTGAGGACTTCCGCCTGTCCTCAGCCGTGTCGCTGGCCAGCTGCTGAGGCCGGACAGGTGGTGAGACATGCGGGCGTGGGGCCAGGAAGGATGGTAAGGCTGACACGCCCGTCCAGAGCAGAGGGGGTTCCTGTGAGCCCAGCCTGCAGTTTTGGGGTTTCCGGCCTGGCTTATGCTTGAAGCTGCCTCTCTCCACTTCCTGTTTTCTTTCTTTCCTTTTTTTTTTGAGATTGAGATGGAGTTTCGCTCTTGTTGCCCAGGCTGGAGTGCAATGCCATGATCTCGGCTCACTGCAACCTCCGCCTCCCAGGTTCAAACGATCCTCCTGCCTCAGCCTCCTGAGTAGCTGGGATTACAGCTGCCCACCACCACGCCCGGCTAATTTTTGTATTTTTAGTAGAGACGGGGTTTCACTATGTTGGTCAGGCTCAGGTGATCCACCCACCTTGACCTCCCAAAGAGCTGGCATTACAGGTGTGAGCTGCCGCACCCAGCCTACCACTTCCTGTTTTCTAAGCATGAGGGCAGCAGCCCGGCTCACAGTCGCGGGGAGAAGAAGGGGTGCTGCATGCTCATACACATGGAGCAAGGCAGGACCCCCTTGACGGGATGGGGGCCCACGTCCTTCAATCTCTGTCCCTGAAGGTTGTAACAAGAAGGCAGGGCGATGGCTGGACTAGAGGGCGTGCGGGCAGTGACCAAAAGCATGTGCGGTCGCCAGGGGCTGTGGCACTCCCTCGGGTCCCCACCTGAGAGGACTATCTTTAAACAGGGTGCTCTGGCTCCCGGCCACTGAGCTCCCTCCGCTGCTGCTGCTGCCGCCGTCATCGTCACCCTGGGAGTAGCGCGTGAGGCGCTGGCTTCTTCGGGACATGATGAGGTGGGATGTGGACTCTTCCCCTGAAGAGAATCTAAGGAGAGAGAGGAGGAGGAGGACTGGATGTGAGGCCTGGGGCTGTCCCCAGCTCCCCTCTGGAGGAGGTGGAATGGAGGCATCACCTCACAGCCGAGAACAGACCACCCCCCAACCCCTGGCATTCAGTCTAAACAGCCCTGATGGGGGGCAAGGCAGGGATCTGTGAAGCAGCCCCGCACTGTGCATCGGCTGGAGTCATGCCCGGCCTGGGGCTCACTTAGTGACTCTGGAGCCTCTTCCAGGGCGCTTTCCACAGGCTTCCCAATTTTCAGTTTCCTTGTCTTTATCCTTCGTGGTGCTGAGCTCCGTACAAGCCAGAATTGGGTCTTCCTCGACCTCTAACAAGTAGCAGAGACTCTGGCATGTGACAGGCACCTGCAAGCTTCTGGTCACTACCTGCACGCCCGGTGGTCCAGCCATCCCACCTGCCTTCTCCCTAGAGACTTCTCCCAGTCTCACTCTAGCTGTGTCCCTTTGCTGACATACGCTCGTTGATCGAGGGCCCCAGCGAACCTTGATGGAAAACCCCATGTAGATCCCACCTATGTTCTTCTTCTTTTTTTTTTTTTTTGAGACAGAGTCTCGCTTTGCCACCCAGGCTGGAGTGCAGTGGTGCAATCTCGGCTCACTGCAACCTCTACCTTCCCGGTTCAAGTGATTCTCCTGCCTCAGACTCCCAAGTGGCTGGGATTACAGGTGTGCGTCACTGTGACCAGCTAATTTTTGTATTTTTAGTAGAGAGGGGATTTCGCCATGTTGGCCAGGCTGCTCTCAAACTCCTGACCTCAGGTGATCCGCCCACCTCAGCTTCCCAAAGTGCTGGGATTATAGGCATGAGCCATCGCGCTCAGCCAAAAGCATTTTTCTTTTTTCTTTTTTTATAGTAGAGATGGGGTTTCACTACGTTGGCCAGGCTCCCACCTACGTCCTGATGGTGCTCGCACTCTCTGTCCCCATGGTGCACATTGTGCTGCCACATCTTGGTAAGATGATGATAAAATGGTAAGTGTCTGCTGGGTCCAGGCTCCTTGTATACCCCATTTATGATTATTAGAAGCAAGGTAGGTATCATGACTCCCATTTACAAGGGAAGAACCTGGACACTGAGGCAATAGGGTAACTTGCCTACAGTCCCCAGCCTGTAAGTGACAAAGCCAGGGTTTGGGCTCAGCTCTGACAGGCTGTAGGGCCTGGGTCTTTCTACTCAGCCATAAAGTTTTCCAGTTGTTTCAGGAATGTATTGAAGATTCTAGAATCTTTTTTAGCCCCACACATGCACAAAACAAGGCTGTATACAAACTTGTTACACAACTAATATTTGTTAGCAAACTAACAAAATAGGGAGGAGGAGGGCAGCATGAGTTACAGTCAGTTCTGGTCACCACGTGCGGCAGAGATCAAGGCTCTGGAACTGATAATGAGGACAAAGGAAGCCAGAGTGCAAAGATCTGGCAAAAGGTGGCATTCTGTGACTGGAGGAAGATTAATGAACCGCTAAGGTCTAGACACCCAAATTCAAAGTCCTCGACTACCAACATGAGGAGTCTCAACGTTAGTGCCTCCGCTGGCCTGTATGACAAAGTCACTTGAGAATTCCTAGCACTTGCTTGTGACTTTTGATCACTTCTAATATTCCTAGTTGATACTTAAATGACCAGTTCTCTGGGTTGTGTGGCAGGTATAGAAGTACACTTCCCAACCCAGGCTGCAGAAACCCGAAGGTCTGTTTAGTCCAGCTAGAAAGTCCTCCTCTGAAAAACAAGCAGCCTCATGTCCTGGCCTTCTTGGCGTCTTCCCAGGTCAGATGCCCATCTGGCATCCCCCCCTACTTTTAGCTGGTGTTGGAAAAGGGACCGATTGGTAGTAGGAAAAGCAGGAAGTTGGCCTGGGTCCTTGTCTCTATTCCTGTCCTTATAAGGTAATCCCCCCTCCCCCCTCCCTGCCCTGGCCTGTGCCGCCCCTACCTGAAGGCTCCAGCTGCCCACACAGGGACTCCTCTTAGCCCCTGTCCTGCTGAAGGAGGTGACACCTTTGCCCAGGGCAGAAACAAAGCAACATGTTTATACCATACCCAAGCTGCTGCTGGGAAGAACTCAATATTCTGATGGAGGTTGAGGGGGGAGTGCTGAAAACTGTCAGCACCCGCCTCTGCCCTCCCAGAACTCCCAGAGATGCCTCTTAGTCTTTCCTGAGGTATCCTGGCATCACAAAACAGTTTACCACTGAGTATGGGTTTCACAAGATGAAAAAGGTCGAGGCCCCATTCTCCAAAACAAGAAGTGAGCCTCTAGGAGCTGAAATCTACTACTGCGCATCAGAATAGACACCACCCCCGCCCCACCTCCTCCCCAACAATCAGTTAAGAAATGCTCACCTAAAGCTTCCTTCCCCACTTCTCAGCTGGGCGACATCCTTTTCTCAATTCCGCCCTTCCCCATCACAAACATCTCCATCCATCTTCAGACTTAACCCAGATCTGGGGCATCTTCCTCGTGACATTTCCACTCCCTGGGCACAGTCAGGCCACACGCCCTTGTGGGACGTGCCAAACGGCCGGTGCTAACTCCCCCGGCCCTCATTCCCACAGGCCGAACCTGCAGAAATTGTCACCAAAGGCGAGCCTTCAAGGCTCTCTAAGTCACACCGCGGCCCCCATTGCTTTGTTTTGTTTTGTTTTGTTTTGTTTTAGAACTGAACAAAACAGGCCTTCCTCCGAGGCCCTGAGTTCTGACAGGCAGAGGCTGGGAACTGCCTGTCCCTGGAAACGGCTTCTCTGGCACAAAACCCGTAGGGGCTGCCCGGGGCCGGGTTGGGGCAGCTGGCCTTTGCCCTCCTCCTCCCGGGAGGCTGCCCGGGAAGTCCCGCCCGCAGACACCGCCCTCCCGGCTGACCAGTGGCGCGGCGGGCGCGGCGGGGGCCGGGAGGTGAGTCAGGGCGCGGGCCGCGGACCCGGGTGGGGACTGGAGCCGGCCCAGCGCGGCCCGGAGAGGAGGAAGCAGGCCTGGCCGGGCGGCCCCGCCCAAGCGGCCCGACGGTGACCCGGGGTCAGGCCGGCCCGCGGCCCCTCACCCTCTCCTGCGCTCGCCCGCACTCACCTGCTGC
>NW_016823127.1:305745-337736 GCF_001698545.2 Rhinopithecus bieti | reverse complement strand
GCGGGCGGACAATGCGGCCGGCGGAGGCCCGCGCTGCGCGAGTGGGGCCGGGCGGCGCGCGTGTGGCCGACTGTGTATGTGTGCGCCTGTCAGTCAACGCTGACAGGCCGCAGCCCATTGGCCAGGCTCTGCCGGCCGTTGCCGCCCACCGCCGCCACCCATTGGGCGGTTTGAACACAAAGCCCCGGCTCGCCCCGCCCTCGCGTGGGCCCAGCTGCCCTGCACGCTCAGCCTAGGAGTCCGCGCGTGGGAGACACTGAGCGGGCGGGGACCCCCAGGCCGCGGGAAGACGCCACGGGAGGCTGTGCTGGGGCTCGGGCTCGGCAGGGCACTGGACTCCAGATCTGGCGGCTCAGAGCACCTGAGACCGCTCCGAGCGCCCCCACGCGCGCCCGCAGGCTGGCTCACCAGGCCGGCGTCCGAGGGAAAGGTGGGAGTCCCCGCAGCAGCGGCGCGCGGGTGGCCCTTGGTGCGCTCTCGGTGAGGTTGTCAAGGACTTGCTCAACACCCGGCACCGGTGCTGTTGTCCTCTTAGCCGACCATGTCTACACCCATTTTACAGACAAGGAAACGGGTTGCTAATTTTGGGATTCCAGACATGCTGGGAGGCCCTGCCTCTTCCCAAGCTTTACTCAGAGCACCCAAGTTTCACGACAGCTCTTCTGTTGTTTGTCTTAAATAGATTTTCTATTTTATTTAAATAGAGACAAGATCTCACTATGTTTGCCTAGGCTGGTCACGAACTCCTGAGCTCCAGTGATCCTCCCGCCTCGGCTTCCCCAAAGTACTAGGATTACAGGCATGAGCCACCGCGCCCAGCCAGCTCTTCTGTTTTAAGGACGGTGCTTGCCGCGCTTGAGCTGTGGGAAGGCAGGGCTGGCCACTCATTGTTCTACCTTACTCAAACTTGCAACGAGTGCTCAGCATTTGAGTAAAATGCCGCCTGACTCCGGGGGTCCTGTTCCTTGCCTCACCACCTGCCAGCTGTACAGATAGAGCAGGTGCACAGTTTGGGATGAATCACTTTTTGTGCCAGCCCTTCTAAGGGAAGTTGAACAGTGGTTATTTTACTTTCATTTTATTTTATTTTATTAATTTTTTTTTTTTTTGAGACGGAGTCTCGCTGTGTCGCCCAGGCTGGAGTGCAGTGGCGCGATCTTGGCTCACTGCAAGCTCCACCTCCCGGGTTCACGCCATTCTCCTGCCTCGGCCTCCCGAGAAACTGGGACTACAGGCGCCCGCCACCACGCCCGGCTAATTATTTTTGTATTTTTAGTAGAGACCGGGTTTCACCGCCTCAGCCAGGTTGGTCTCGATCTCCTGATCTCGTGCTCCGCCCGTCTCGGCCTCCCAAAGTGTTGGAATTACAGGCGTGAGCCACGGCGCCCGGCCTTTACTTTTAAAATACCAAGAGGAAACGAGACAAGAATGACAAAATCACAGGAAGGCACAGGAAGGCTCTGGGGTCGGGGGATTGAGGAAAGGCAAAACCCTCATGCTAAAGTGGCTTCAGCCCAACTCCAGACAAAACCAGTCCCCTTTCCTGGACCTACATTGCCCGCTCTGGAAAGAGAAGAATCTCCTGCTCCTCCAGCCTCCTGGAGACCCTGGTGCTGGCCATTATCACTCCTAGGTTTAGACTGCAAGCTCTTTGAGGACATGGACAAGCTCTCCAGAGCCTGGTACGGAGCCTGGCTCTGGTCTGAGTGTCTGCTGAATGGAGGAATGAAAGGAGAATTCAAATCAGACATAGGGGCAGCATCCAGGTAGGGGAAGGGCCTCTCTTACTCCTCATCTCTGGGATGCTTAACTCCAGAATTCTGTCCTAACCACTTCTGTGGAGTTTCCACATCCTACCGCCCCCACTGCACAGCCTGCTTCCCCCTCTTTGGGGTTCCTGGCAGACAGGGGGTTCTGGCCTTGTGGGGGGTGAGGAGTCCAGGTGTCCTCCCAGGATGTGCTGAGTGGATGTGTGAGGCTCATGCCCACAGGCTGACTGAAGGCAGACCCCTCTTAAACTCTGCGTCCTCTGGGGGCTGGGAGCAGGCAGAATAATGGTCGCCACAGGAATTCGGTACTAATGCTTGGAATCTGTGACTGCTACCTACACTCAAAGACTTTGCATATGTGACTAAAGATTCTGAAATGAGATTATCCTAGATTATCAGGGTGGGCCCTAAGTGTAACACAAGTATCCCTTTAAGAGAGAGATAGGGGCTGGGCACTGTGGCATACGCCTGTAATCCCAGCACTTTGGGAGGCTGAGGCAGGTGGATCACTTGAGTTCAGGAGTTTGAGACCAGCCTGGCCAAATTAGTGAGACCACCGCCCCCCTCCCTGCCCCATCTCTTAAAAAAAAAAGAAAAGAAAAGAAAAGAAAAGAAAAAAATAGCTGGGCATGATGGTTCATGCCAGTGGTCCCAGCTACTCAGGAGGCTGAGGTGGGAGAATCACTTGAACCCAAGAGTTTGAGACCCACCTGGGCAACATAGTGAGACCCCATCTCTAAAAAAGAAAAACAAAAAAAGAAAAAAATTAGCTGGGCATGATGGTGTGTGCCTATAGTCTTAGCTACTCAGGAGGCTGAGGTGAGAGGATAGCTTGAGCCTGGGAAGTCAAGGGCACAGGGAGCCAAGATCAAGCCACCACACTCCAGCCTGGGTGACAGAGCAAGACTGTTTCAAAACAAACAAAAAACCAAAGAGAGGCAGAGAAGACGAGGAGAGGGCAATGTAACCATGGAGGCGGAGATTAGAGTGATGAAACCACAAGCCAAGGAATCAGAATAATGATAACTGGCCTGTGTGCCACACCGATGGGCTCTGTGGCCTTGGACAAGTCAACGGGGCTCTCTGGCTTTCATTTCCTCTTGCGTGAGGGTCACGTGAGCAAAGGACATCTGAACTACGTCATCACAAAGGGGTTTTGTCACCATGATCTTTGCGGGGAGAAGGGAGGAGGTTGGGCTCTTGATTTGTCCTGGACCCATCCTCTGTCAGGTGGGCTTCCCTGTGCTGCCAGAGAGCAGGGCCTCCCCTCTAACACTCCACGAGATGGTGGAATGTGCTGTGTGCCTGTCTGCCTCCCCCATGGACACTGGACAGTGACAGGTCCTGGTGGGTGCTCAGCGTCCTGTGAACACGAGAGTGAAGGAAGAGCCTCAAGACACCTGCCTGCAACCCAGGCCACCTCCACGTCCCTCCCTGCTGTCAGCATCAGCCAGCAGCCAGGGTGTCGGCGTCTGTCATTTAACCATCACAGACAGGCCTTGGCGGGGGCGGGGGACTTTCATGTCAGGCATTCTGGCTGCAGGAACACGCTTGGCAGCTGTCAGAGGGTGGTAACCTCAGGGGAGCTTGGCAACCCTCCCTCCAACTCCTAGGGGCTGTTTCTCTGCACCTATGGGGATGTGATGTGGGCTCCCTATTCCACCTCACCCAGCCTGGTGACAAAGGCTCCGTTTTTACACAGTCTTTCATCCCGAGAGCTCAAAGAGCTCCGCACCAGGTGACAAGCGCAGTTAAGCTCATTTTATGGAAGAAGGCTACTCTGAGGAGTGCAGGCGTGGGATCCAGGTTACAAAATGGGTCAGCCAGGGTGCCAGGAACACAACGTGGGCCCCTGACCGAGGGGAACAGTCTTAGGCATGCAAAGATTTGGCCATACTCTTGTGGGTGACTGTGCCTTAGTCACCTCTGTCCCCCACACCTATTACAGTGCCTGGCTCCTAATAAATGCTCAATAAACGTTCATCGAGTGACTGCCAGACTGCAGCTTCCCAATCTTAAATCACTGGCTCCCCAGTGGTTGCAGACACAGATCTCCTGTAGGCCTCACTTGCACTCCTAGGGCCTCACCCCAAGGCCTCTCTTACTCCTGAGCCCTTACTCAGCCTGTGCCTCAGCCTGGAACGCCTTTCCTTGTTTCTCTGCCTGATGAAATTCTAATCTTTTGGCTGGGTGCAGTGATGAACGCCTGTAATCCCAGCACTTTGGGAGGCCAAGGCGGGCGGATCCCCTGAGGTCAGGAGTTTGAGACCAGCCTGGCTAACATGGTGAAACCCTGTCTCTACTAAAAATACAAAAAAATTAGCCAGGCATGGTAGTGTGTGCCTGTAATCCCAGCTACTCGGGCGGCTGAGGCAAGAGAATTGCTTGAACCCGGGAGGTGGAGGTTGCAGTGAGCTGGCACTCAGTAGATGTAAGCTCCAATTAGCCGTCATTGTCACCAATACCCTGAGCACAGAAACTGGCTCAGTGTTTGCTGCCCACGTGGAGGAATGGCCTGAGCTGGCTGTGCACTCAGAAGGGAGGTTGGGGCAGCGCTGCAGCTCCTGAGGGCACCGATCCATGGGCCGGAACTCATGGGTTGATGTAGCCTGCTTGCTCCATGTCTACCGGAGGGTGTTCCTCCTGGACTCAGCCTCTTCATACATCCACCAGCTGCACCACCTTCTGTGGTGACATTCTGGGCCAGTGGTTCAGAGAGCAGGCTTGGAATGCAGACATTCCAAGTTTAACGTGGGCAAGTTTAACCTTTCACTGCCTTGATGTCCTCTTCTGTAAAACGGGGATATTATCAATGTGTCTGTGTCACAGGAACCCAGTACAGTGCCTGGCCCTGGGCAAGGATTGCTAACTATCACTAACTAGCAATCAATGCTAACTTTTTAAAAAATTTATAAGCATTTATTTATTTAGCAAATGCTTACTGCTTGCCTGTTATGACAATGTAAGACACGCCCCTGCCCTCCCGGGGCCCACTGTCTGGTGGAGAAGGCAGTCATGTGAGCAGACCATCACAACACTTGAAACTCATGCCCAGGAGGGACACAGGGCCCAAGGGGACCCAGTGTGAATTTCATGGGTCTTCTCCTCCAGAAAAAGTATTAAATATTGTGTTTTGCAACTATGTCAGTACCCACAAGCCAGGCTAGGTTATATCCATTTTTTCTCTTAAGATTTTTTTTTTTTTGAGACGGAGTCTCGCTCTGTTGCCCAGGCTGGAGTGCAGTGGCTGGATCTCAGCTCACTGCAAGCTCCGCCTCCCGGGTTCACGCCATTCTCCTGCCTCAGCCTCCCGAGTAGCTGGGACTACAGGCGCCCGCCACCTCGCCCGGCTAGTTTTTTGTATTTTAGTAGAGACGGCGTTTCACCGTGTTAGCCAGGATGGTCTCGATCTCCTGACCTCGTGATCCGCCCGTCTCGGCCTCCCAAAGTGCTGGGATTACAGGCGTGAGCCACTGCGCCCGGCCCTTCTCTTATGATTAAACAAATAAAACATTTCTGTCGGCCCCTGAAAATTTGCGGCCCTGGCGCTGGGCCTGCTGGGCCTGGTGGAGAGTTGGTCTGGCCCTGACTCTCCTAACCAGACTTGGGGAGTCAGAGAAGCTGCTGGAGAAAGAGACCTGAAGGGCAAGAGGAGTAGCCAGGGACAGAGGGGACAAGAGTACCAGGCAGAGAGGACAGCAGCGAGAGTGCTCAGCTCAGCTGGTGGGGAAGCTGCCAGATGGACCAGGCCCCCTGCATGGTGACAGCTGGCAGAGCCGCCTCTGCCCATCCAGCCCTGTCGCTGCAACCTCCAGCTGTGTTCCCTGGGCTAGCTGGAACGCCATAGCACAACCCGAGTGCCCCTGACCCCAGTGAAAACTCCCCGGTCTACCCACCTCCCTCCTGCAGGGCTGCAGCCCACAAACCCTGCTCTCGTCTTGTTTTTGTGTTTGTTTGTTTTTTGTTTTTTGCCTGTAGAGCAAGGGGAGTAATTGTCCTGCCCCCTTCCCTGCCAGGTGTCTGTGGAGGCAGAGGAGGTGGCAGGACCCTCTAGGCCACCACTTCTCACAGCAGTGTTGCTGTGGGTGTGGCCTGTGTGCTTCCCACGCAGGGACACTCAGCACCCAGCTGTCAGCACTGCAGCCTGCACGCAGTGAGTCACTCAGGGTGGTTCCCAGGGCAGCTGGAGGGCTGGTGGGCCTTGGTCGCGACTGAAGGCATTTGAGACTGGGACTCCAATTCATGCAGCCCTCCTCTGTGCCCACTGCCCCTCCCTCAGTGCCTCTGTTTCCCTGGGGATGGTGCTTTCCGACAGCCAGAGTGACCCAGGTGTGGGAAGTCTGGGTGGGTGGCTTTGATGGCACACAGCTGCATGTGGGCAGCTGCCCAGCTCAACTTGACTCGGCCCTGCAGTCAAGCACGTCGGGTGGCACCTCCCAGGGCCCTGTCCATGCACCTGTATGTTATATGCAGGACGGCCTGTAGCTGCCAGCCCAGGGCCTCCAGGGGCTTGAGAAGCAGGAAGTGGCTCGGCAGTAGGGCGTGGTGGCCAGGAGGTGTGGGCTGGAGAGTGCCGGTTTCTTGATGCTGAAGGGAGGGGTGGTGGGGCAGGATCAACTGAGCCAGGGACCAGGGCTGCCCCCTCCCTTCCGTGTCCAGGAGAGACTCACCTCCAGGTGGGTGTGAGTGAGAATGTGAGAGTGTGTGTGAGTATGAATATATGTATGAGAGTGTGTGAATGTGTGTGTGACTGTGTGTAAAAGTGTGAGTGTGTGTGGGGAGTGTGTCGGGGGAGTGAGTGTGAATGTGTGTGTGACTGTGTGTATGAGTGTGTGTGTGGGGAGTGTGTCAGGGGAGTGTGTGTGAATGTGTGTGTGCAAGTGTGACTGTGTATGTGTGTATGATTTGAGTGTGTGGCAGTGTGTGAATGTATGTGTGAATGTGTGTGTGCAAGTGTGTGACTGTGTGAGAATTGTGTGTGAATGTGTGGGCATGTTTGTGGCATATGTTTGTGTGTGTGTGAATATGAATGTGTGTGAATGTGTGTGCATGTTTGTGTGAATGTGTGAATGTGTGTACGAGTGTGTGACTGTGTGACTGTGTATGTGTGTGTGTATGTGTGTGTGTGTGAATGTGTTTGCATATGTTTGTGTGAATGTGTGTGAATATGTGTGTGTGTGTATGAATATGTGTGCATGTTTATGTGAATGTGTGTGTGTGAACTGATGCCTGCTCTGGCGACCTCTCCTCTGTTCCCTGGACTGGCTTCCCAAGCTTGGCCACACAGGCTCTGAGGGTCCCCTGGGTCATGGTCTTCCCTCTCTCCTTTGAGTCTGGGGTGCTCGGAGCTCTCCTGTTTTCGCCTTCTTTTATGTGCCCAGGTTCTTTTCTCAGTGACCCCATCCTCCTCCTCTGTTTGTATTTTTATTATTATTATTATTTATTTTATTTTATTTTAGAGACGGGGTTTCACCGTGTTCACCCGGATGGTCTCGATCTCCTGACCTTGTGATCCACCCGTCTCAGCCTCCCAAAGTGCTGGGATTACAGGCTTGAGCCACCGCGCCCGGCTTCTCTGATTCTCAACAGCTCGGCTCTTAGGGCCACGGTGGCTGCGGTGATTTGTAATTCAGACAATTTCTCAATCTTCCCCTTCCGGGCTCTCCCCAGCCCAGCCCCACCCCACCTCAGCTACCTCAGTGCCAGGTTCCTGCCCCACCCCATGCTCACCCGAGCCCTGCCCAGGACATGCTTTTTGGATCTTGCACCCCCCTCTCCCTCTCCCAGGCTCAAACAGTTCCCTGCGGACCCCCTTGGCACAGCCCCGCGTCCTCCTCCGAGACAGATGGGCCTTCTGCCCCCATGGGGCCTCTTGCTACACTGTCCTCTTCTCCAGTGAGCTTCAGTCCCTGAACTTGACTCTGGATGGTTTCTGCAGCTTCCTGGCTGCCCCCTTCCCTCCCCTCTGCTCCAGCCTCCACAAAGCTGCCAGGCGAATGTTCCTGAAGCAGGGGCTGGACCCGGTCACCTGCCTGCAGCCAATCATCCTGCATGGCTCATCAGCCCCACGGCCAAGTCCATGGCCTGGAGGCCCCCATGACATGGCCTCTATCTGCCCCTCTGCCTCATGGCCTCCCCTCCCCTCCTTTCCCCCATAACTGTGCAGAAAAGAATGAACATAGCAGGCTGGAGACAAAGGCCTGCTTGCAAGGCTGGCCCTGGGCTGGCATCTGGGAAGCTGGATTTTGGGAGGATTGCCACCGTTCCGTAAGACCAGCTCACAATGCCAGAACTGTTTCTACACACAGTGTGTCCACGACGCACACCAGCTTTCCTTCTGGGGGGCTGGAATTCTGGTATGTGCCAGGCAGAAGGTGCCCATGTAACCAGCCCCCGGGCCGAACCCCGGGCACTGAGTTTGTTTTGGGTGTCCCTGGTAGACAACATTCACGTATTGCCACCACTTGTTCTGGAAGAATTGATTACATCCTGGTAACTCCACTGGGTCCACTGGGGGAAGTTTTTTTCTTTCTTTTTTTTTTTGAGACAGAGTCTCGCTCTGTCGCCCAGGCTGGAGTGCAGTGGCACAATCTCGGCTCACTGCCACCTTCACCTCCCGGGTTCAAGCGATTCTCCTGCCTCAGCCTTCCGAATAGCTGGGATCACAGGCATGTGCCACCACACTGGGCTAATTTTTGTATTTTTAGTAGAGATAGGGTTTCACCATGTTGGCCGGGCTGGTCTCGAACTTCTGACCTCAGGTGATCCACTCACCTCAGCCTCCCAAAGTGCTGGGATTACAGGCGTTAGCCATCGTGCCCAGCCTGTCCAAGGCTTCTTGACCAGGGCAACTGAGGTGGAGGCTCCCCCACCTTCTTGCATTTTTCATTATTAGTAAGCCTCACAAGCGTGTTATAAACAAAGGCTGATTTTCACGCAGTCTTTGGGGAGCCCTCCTGTCTGTATAGCAGAGTGACCCTGAGGGTCAAGCTGGTGACAGTGGGCAGGAGGTCTGGCTTGGTCCACGTCCAATGGCAACACTACCCCACTGGACAGGGGTCGGAGACACTCCTCCTTCCACACTCTTGTGCTGGAAAAAATGCCAGCCTGGGCAGCTGGGGAAAGAACCACAGGCAGCTGAAAAACAACCCAGGCTTTGACTGTTGGAAATGCCCCCTGCTTTTGTTTTGTTTTGTTTTGTTTTGAGATGGAGTCTCGCACTGTCACCCCGGCTAGAGTGCAGTGGTGCGATCTTGGCTCACTGCAACCTCCGCCTCCCAGGTTCAAGTGAGTCTCCTGCCTCAGCCTCCAGAGTATCTGGGATTACAGGCACCTGCCACCACGCCTGGCTAATTTTTTATTTTTATCTTTGTATTTTTAGTAGAGATGGGATTTCACTATGTTGGCCAGGCTGGTCTTGAATGCCTGAACTCGTGATCCACCCGCCTCAGCCTCCCAAAGTGCTGGGATTATAGGCGTGAGTCACCGTGCGCGGCCGGAAACACCCCCTGCTTTTTAGTCCTTGGGGTGGATGATGCTGTCCCCACCCTCAGGAGGGACGCTGGGTATCAGAGCCACAGCGCTTTCTAACTGGAGTCACTCTGGCCTCAGCCTCAGTGACCCTCTGCCCTGGTGAGAACTAGAAGGGGACTGTCTCTGCAGCAGGATGGCCATCCTGACCCCACCCAGCCATGCCTCTGGTGTGGGAGTGGGACCTCATCCGCAGAAGCTGCCCCTTGTGCGTTATGGGACCTCGTCAGCCACGCACCTCTCAGAGGACAAGAGTGCTTTGTGGGGTTAGTATGAAGGTTAAATGAAATTATTTTTATTTCAAATGATTTTTAAAAAATAATTTAAAATATTATGACTTGGCTGCGCATGGTGGCTGATGCCTGTAATCCTAGCACTTTGGGAGGTTGAGGCAGGCAGATCACTTGAGGTCAGGAGTTCGAGACCAGTCTGGCCAACATGGTGAAACCCCATCTCTACTAAAAATACAAAAATTAGCCGGGCGTGGTGGTAGGCGACTGTAATCCTGGCTACCCGGGAGGCTGAGGCATGAGAATCACTTGAACCCAAGCGGTGCAAGTTGCAGTGAGCTGAGATCATGCCACTGCACTCCAGCCTGGGTGACAGAGCAAGACTGTGTCTGAAACATAAATAAATAAAATAAAATAAAACAGTATGACTCAATGAATGAATCTGTGCCGCACATTTTAGGATCGAGAAGGGATGAGCTGTGTATCCCTGGGCTGTCCCCCGGACTGAGACTCTGTGTCTGTGTCTGAAGTCCTGGGAACCTCATTTGTGGTGGTTCATAGACATCACCAGGTCACGGGCGGTGACAGAAGACAGAACACCCCAGGGGAGGCTCTCACCTGCTCTCTCAGCACTCAGGAGAGACGAAGAGGGGTTTCTGTTCCCCTCCAGACACAGGTGCACACAGACACATACAGAGATACACAATGACATAGACACATACATTAGAGACACACAGACACACTCGGTTACATCGAAAGACGTGTGCGCGCGCGCGCGCGCACACACACACACACTCCTGAGGAGCTCTGCTAGGCCTTGGGACCTTGGGGGTTCCCGGGGAAATGTCGGAAAGGGGCTCCCCCAGGCCACTTGGGGTAACAGTGGGGGTCTCCCCATTTAGCCCTTGTAGCCACTGTCACCCTGGAAGTGTTCGGGTTGGGAAAGGCTCTATAAACCTAGGGAAGGGGCCATAGGGGACCACAGTGGTGGCCTGCGGGGGCTCAGGGATGGGGCCACCCGCTAGCTAGGAGTCAGGAGCCCCTGCTCCCATCCAGTGCTCTAGGACAGGCTACAGGTAGATGGCCTGGTTGCTTGCCAGCCATTCTAACCAACTACTCAAAGCCCAAACCTCTCTGAGCCTCACTGGCCCACAGGTAGAATGAGGAAGTGGCCAGATAGCGGTTTGCCAGAATGTTCCCTAAGATCTGAGGACAGGATCCCCGCCGACTCCCCCTACTTCGACTAGAGCTGTTCTGCTCTGTTTGACACACTGGGGTTCCCTGGGCAAATTTATTTGAAAAAAGGGATTCCGCTGCCAAAAAAGAAAAGGAAACACACACACACACACACACACACACACACACACACACACAACTGGCCTGGCCAGCTGCCCTGTGACTCACCCTGGACTGGCGCCTGCCACCCGCGTCCAGGATGAGGATGAGCAGCAGGAATCCTTTGGACCCAGGCACAGCAGGCGAGTTCGTCTCCCCTGAGAGGCAGCTGGGAGAGTCATGGGCATAGCTTGGCTGAGAAGCTCCAGTGGCCGCAGACCCACCCCAGTCATGGGGCAGTGGTTGGCCAGGCTGGGCCCAGGGAAGGGGGACGATGTCTCATAGGCTCGGGTCTCGTGGAAAGGCCGAGGGGCTGTCAGCAGACATGTCCTCATGTGCGCCCCGAGCTCAGGGAAGGCTGTTGGCTCGTTCCCTATTCCTCTCTGAGCCTCAGTCATCCCAGAGAAGGGCGTGGCCATTGACTGCCTTCATTATCTTGTGCCAGGCATGGGGTTCCCAGTGAGTGAGACCCCACAGGGCTGTCCTCTGGTGCAGAGAAGAGGGATTTGTGGGGTCACACCAGGGCTCACATAATCACGTCATGTCCTTACGGTCTCTTCAGTCCCGCTTCAGGCCTCTCCTCTTTTTTTTTTTTTTTGGGGGGGTCGGAGTTTCATTCTTGTTGCCCAGGCTGGAGTGCGATGGCACGATCTCGGCTCACCGCAGCCTCCACCTCCCGGGTTCAAGCCATTCTCCTGCCTCAGCCTCCTGAGCGGCTGGGATGACAGGCATGCGCTACCATGCCCAGCTAAGTTTGTATTTTTAGTAGAGGTGGGGTTTCTCCATGTTGGTCAGGCTGCTCTCAAACTCCCAACTTCAGGTGATCCACCCGCCTCGGCCTCCCAAAGTGCTGGGATTACAGGCGTGAGCCACTGCGCCTGGCCAGGACTCTCCGCTTGCTGTCCCCTCGCCTGGAACACTCCTGAACATAGCTAGCTGCATGGCCTGTTCCCTCCCTGGCCCTCCGCCCCAGAGTCCCGCGAACATCAAGATGCCTTGGCAGAGGGCAGGGACACTCACGCTAGGCCAGGGATGGCCACTGCTGGTCCTGGGTGGAGGGGCCACCACGGCATGCCTTCTACAGCCCCAGGGACAAGATCCTGCACCTGCCAGACGACCATGGGTGCAGCTTCACCCCCCGGGGCTTTGGCTCCTTTATCTGCTAAAAGTGGGATAGTGACGTCTGGCTTGAGGGGCTGTGGATAGGCCGGAATGAGAACGTGGCTCAGGGCTGTGCACGTGCCTGCCTCCCTTCTCCCCTGGCTTCCTTCCCCAAACAGCCCACAGGCAGGCCATTCTAAAGTTGGGGAAAATGGGCCTGGATCCCTCAAGAACACGGGGCTTCGAGCCTGTTCTGGACTCACTGTTGTGCTCGGCCACATTAGCTGTGTGATCCTGGCAGGGCACCTGGTCGCTGTTTCCCTGCCCTGCCTCCTCAGGTGCACCTGCAGGTGTACATGGTTCTAGAGGAATACTCCTGGGAGTGGGGTTTTTTTTGGGGAGGAGGGGCAGTACGGAGCAGGGCAGGGTCCCTTTTAGGGTGACTGTAGGCTTGCAGGGTGGGGTAGACTGTGTTCTAGAGGTGACACCCCAGCCAAAAAGGACGCCAAGAGGGGCTGGCCCTGCCTAGACTTTCCCTAAGCCCAGATACTGGGGCCTGTGCTGCCTACAGGGGGTAGGGAGCCCCTGTCCCCTGCAGGGAGCTCAGAACTGCCCGGCTTTAGGCAAACCTAAGTGAAGAATCCGAAGAGGCTGTGGAGGGAATGTTGGAGTGCTCCCCAGAGCTTCCCCCTCCAATTCCATTGTCTTATCCCCTGGGGGAAGAGGATGAACCAGTCACCCCCATGAGCTCCCAGAGAGGCACCCAGCATGGACAGGGGCACTGGGACAATGAGATTTGGGCACCCAGGTGGGAGCTCTTGGAATAACGCTCTGAAAGAAGGGGCCTTGGTGTGCGGAGGCAGGAGCAGTGGGAGGAGGAGGTGGGTGGTGATTGCCAACAGGACCACCAGGTCCCAGGTGTCTCCCTGGCCAGGACATGAGCACCTTCCCCTCTGCTGTCAGTAGCCCTGTGAGACTAGCAGTACTGAGTGTCAACACGGGGTGGGCTCGGAGAGGTAAGAGGAGGCGCTGGGGCCCGCAAGCCTGCTGCTGCAGCGAGGTGCAGACCTGCCTGCTCTGAGGTGGTTGCTCTAGGACCTACACAGGTAGGGTATGCAGCAGGTGCTCAATAAATATTTGTGGCCAGGCACAGTGGCACACGCCTGTAATCCCAGCACTTTGGGAGGCTGAGGCGGGTGGATCTTCTGAGGTCAGAAGTTTGAGACCATCCTGGCCAACATGGCGAAACCCCATCACTACTAAAAACAAAAAAATTAGCCGGGCATGGTGGCAGGCACCTGTAATCCCAGCTACTAGGGAGGCTGAGGCAGGAGAGTCGCTTGAACCTGGGAGGCAGAGGTTGTAGTGAGCTGAGATCGCACCACTGCACCCCAGCCTGGGTGACAGAGCGAGACTCTGTCTCAAGAAAATAAATAAATAAATAACAAATAAATATTTGTGACTGAAGAGCAGAAGGAAGTCAGGTCTGACTCGAAGCCACCACGCATTTTCTCAATTAGTGTGAAGAGTCTGAGCCTCAGAGAAGAGTGAAGTGAGCCCCCCAGCTCCCTCCCAGTAGGTTCCCTCAACTGCAGTCCTCCCAGCGTCTCCCCCGAGTCCTCCCAGGGCTTTGGTCAGCCCTCCCAGGGTCCCACCAGCGCCCTGCTGATGAGCCATGTTATGCCCACATGTGGCCAGGAGAGGTCGCCCTGCGCCGCCGGCTGCAGCGAGACTCTGTGTGGTGGAGGAAGGAGCTCATCTTGGAGAAATAGCAGGATGGGGCCAGGGCAGGGTTGGAGGATTGTATCATCCAGAGGTGCAGGGGTGCAGGGAGCCCCAAAGTTCTGCTTAACAGTGCACCGTAAAGGGGCCCCTTGGGGCACAGAGGAGAGATGGTCCCAGAGAGGGGGTGGCTGGCCCCAGAGACACACAGCAAGCCCATGGCAGAGCCAGAGGGTGCCCCAACCCAGGCCCTCGCCTCCTGGGCTTGAAGAAGGCCTGCCCGTGTTTGGGGCACATCACGGTCAGCCTCGGTTGGTTGCCCAAGACTTCTGGACTGCAAGGTGGAGATGAGGTCAGAGGACAGGGCTGGGGACAGGGAGCATGCACTGGGGGCTGAGGGTGGAATTGGCTGACCCAAGGCCACAATATCCTCCCTCACCGGGGGTCCTGCAGGTCATGCTGGTCACCCCTGTTGATGTGGAAGTGGAGCTGGGTGGGGCCTGGCTTGGTGGCTCTGCCAGCTTGGTTTGGACCTCACCGATCCTGGGTCCCCAGACTTGAGGATCAGAGCTGGGCCCTGCTGAGAGGTGGTGGGGCCAGGCTACGCTGGGCCTCACAGGTCAGGTTGAAGTGCTGGGTTTTATCCAGGGAAGTGGAGAAACTGCTGGCTGGGGGGTTAGGCCACGCTAACCAGCATGGTTCCTCTGGTTATTGTCAGGTGAGAAGCAGGTGAGAGCTGCCTTAGGAGGCTGCTGCTCTCCGTGCCTGTAGCATAGTTTGAGGCCCAGATCCATCCTTGACCAGCAGAGCAGATTACCAGCCCTCGGAGCTGGAAGAAGGGGCCTGTGTTCCTCAGGCCCGGCCCTGTGGCGTCCCTCTCCTGCAGGAAGTCCTTCGTGGCTCCCTGCTGTGGGCCCAATAACGTGTGTGTCTCACCCAGCCCCGTCTTTAGCGCTGTGCACTCCTCACCCATAGCTCGTTGGCTGCAGTGCCCCAACCCCTCCTCATCTCCCCGGGGCCTACTGACATCTCTTCCAGGTCCAACTCTAATGTCCCTTCCTCTGAGAAGCCCTCCCGGCCAACCCTGGGCATCGAGGCCTCTGCTCCTCTGGGCTCTCTGGCACTTCCAACCCCTGGGAACTCAGTGGTCATGTTGGCGGAGTCTGCAGTCAAGGCCTCTGAGGGGAGGGAGCTGCTGCTGGTGGCAGGGATGGGCCGTATCTGGCCATTCCAGGGTCCAGCAGCAAATACGGCATTCAACAAAATGGATGGAGCCTGGGACAGAGGGGACAGAGAAACCGGCTGAGACCCTGTCCTGGAGCCCCTGAGCATCGGAGCTGTATAGGCCTCATGCAACCCCCTTGCTTCTCACCCCACTGCGGCCTGGAGGGGCTTGGCTCCAGCCTGGGTACCCAGCACTGTCCTGGGGTCTGGCCTGCTGGAGCCTTATTGAGGAGAAGATGGGGCTGGGCTCCGGAATACTCATTATAGGATGCGTGCTCGCCCTGGACAAACCTCCAAAGATGCGGCCCATCACCAACAGGCTACTGTCTTCTTCAGCTCCATGGGGTCCCTGTGCTGGGGCAAGGACCACCCAGCTACATCACTGAGACACCCCTCCCCCTGAATCCTTGAGGCCCTCCTTTCACAGTGGCATTTCCTATGTCTGGTGAGTCACCGCACATGGTCCCCTTCCCCCGTTCAGCACCCTCTCTCCATCCTGGCCCATGTTCCCTGCCCCCAGCCCACCCACCAGGAGGGAGCTGCACCTGCCGTGTGGGTGCTGTCACCTCCTTCCAAGCCACCCATTTCCACACCTTGCCTCAGCCAATGAAGCCCATACAGGTCTGACCCCTGCCTGCCTCTCCAGAGGCATCTCTCACGACCCCCTCGCCCACGTGGCCCCCTTGCCCTGGCTGCACCAAATGGCCTTGTTTTCTTTTTCTTTTCTCTTTTCTCTTCTCTTCTCTTCTCTTCTCTTCTCTTCTCTTCTCTTCTCTTCTCTTCTCTTCTTTTCTCTCTTCTTCTTCTTCTTCTTCTTCTTCTTCGTCGTCTTTTTTTTTTTTTGAGATGGAGTTTCGCTCTTGTTGCCCAGGCTGGAGTACAATGGCACGATCTTGGTTCACTGCAACCTCTGCCTCCAGGATTCAAGCAATTCTCTTGCCCGAGTAGCTGGGACTACAGGCGCAAGCCACCATGCCTGACTAATTTTGTATTTTTAGTAGAGATGGGGTTTCTCCATGTTGTCCAGGCTGGTCTCGAACTCTGGACCTCAGTTGGTCTGCCTGCCTCGGCCTCCCAAAGTGCTGGGATTACAGGTGTGAGCCACTGCGCCCGGCCAGTGGTCTTGTTTTCTAAAAATGTCATGCTCTTTGTTTTCAGCACTGTGCACACACTCCCGGCTCCTCCTTAATCCCATCCTCTCGTATTGACCTCCAGCTCCTTCCTAGAGATCCAGTTCAAATGTCCCTCCTCTGGTCTCTGCCCCTGTTCCGGGCACTCTCAGCACCCAGAATGGCACTCTGCATACAGAGCTGCCCCTGTTGTCTCCTGCGTCTGCCTAAACACAAGGTTCTCAAGTATGGCAACCATGTCACACTGTCCTGTGTTACTGGCCCCAGCAGAGGCCAGCACAAAGAACGGACTGGAAAGTTTGGTGAGTGAATACGTGGATGACAAGGGCATTTACTTAATAAACAATGATTGAGCACCAGTTGGGTACACAAGCCCATACTGAGCCTCGTAGTGGGTGCTGTAACACAAAGCCCCTCAGCTGGGGCAAATGCCTTGAGAGCAGTCAAAGCAGGGAGGTTCTGCTTTCTACCCCGCCCCAGGGTGAACAGGGAAGGCTCCGGAGAAGCTTTGCAGAGCACTCCTGCTGGGAGCACCCTCCAGAACATCTGCCCGGTGCCCCCTCAGCTCTGCCGGTTCCTTTAGGAGGCCCCTTTAGAGTCTGTGTCCCCTGGGAACCAGAGTAAGTATCTGTTTCCTCTGCATAGGGCCCAGCACCTCACAGGAGCCCCTGAATATTTGCTGAATGATGGCTGGAAAGACCACCAGGACAGCAGGGTGGTTCCCAGTTGCAGGTGAGACTGAAAGCTGTTGTCATGTCAGAGGCTTGTGAACCAGAGCAACTCCATCTTGAATAGGAGCTAGGTAAAATGAGGCGGAAACCTACTGGGCTGCATTCTCAGGTGGTTAAGATGTTCTAAGTCACAGGATGAGATAGAAGGTCGGCACAAAATGCAGGTCATAAAGACCTTGCTGATAAAACAGTTTGCAGTAAAGAAGCCGGACAAAACCCACCAAAACCAAGATGGCGATGAGAGTGACCCCTGGTCGTCCTCACTGCTACACTCCCACCAGCGCCATGAGAGTTCACAAATGCCATGGCAACGTCAGGATGTTACCCTCTGTGGTCTATAAAGGGGAGGCATGAATAATCCACCCCTCATTTGACATATCATAAGAAATGACCATAGAAGTGGGCAACCAGCAGCTCTTGGGGCTGCTCTGCCTATGGAGTAGCCATGTTTTATTCCTTTATTTTCCTAATAAACTTGCTTTCACTTTACTCTATGGACTCCCCCTAAATTCATTCTTGCACGAGATCCAAGAACCCCCTCTTGGGGTCTGGATCCAGACCCCTTTCCTGTACAGTCACAGGACTAACATAAGACCCAGAGCCAAGCTGGTCTCTTACTGGCTGCTGACCACCCTCCGGCAGCCGCTACTGGTGACAGAAGGGTTATGACCCACTCTGCAGCTGCTCCCCCACACCCTCATCCTCCCAGTGACCCTCTGGGCTCAGCTAGCAAGGACTTCTCCCCATTTTGCACACAAAGAGAATGAGGCTCAGGAGATGAAGGAACTCACTCAAGGCCACACGACCGGCACGGGGTGGGGCCGGCACTGGAACTCGTCTCACTGCAAAGCCCATGCGCTTTCTCCGCTGGGCTCCCCTCAAACAGCACCTTCCCTTCCACCCATGGGCTCCACTTGTGCTGGATTTTCATCTTTTCTTAGGAACCAGCTCTAAGTGGAGTGACTGTGAGTCCCAAACAGACCTGAGGCCTTTCATGAGGGGCCTGGATTTTTGGCAGAGGGCATCGGAAGTCAGAAGACAAAGTTCGACCCCCAACCCAGTCCTTGCTGATACACCTCCTGGAGAAGTCTTTTCTTTTTTCTTCCTTGTTTTTTTTGAGAAGCAGTCCCGCTGTGTCACCCAGGCTGGAGTGCAGTGGCGTGATCTTGGCTCTCTGCAACCTCCGCCTTCTGGCTTCAAGCTATTCTCCTGCCTCAGCCACCTGAGTAGCTGGGATCACAGGCACGTGCCACCATGCCTGGCTAATTTTTGTATTTTTAGTGGAGACAGGGTTTTACCATGTTGGTCCCGCTGGTCTCGAACTCCTGACTTCAAGTGATTCACCAGCCTCAGCCTCCTGAAGTGCTGGGATTACAGGCATGAGTCACCACGCCTGGCCCTGGAGAAGTCTTTCCATCCATCCACCCATCCACCTATCCACCCACCCATCCACTCATCTATCCATCCACCCACCCACACACCCACCCATCCATCCATTCATCCATTCACTCACCAATTCACCCATCTATTCATCCACCCACTCACCCATCCATCCACCCATCCACCTATCCACCCACCTATCCATCCATCCATCCATCCATCCGTCCATCCATCCACCCACCCACCCATCTATTCTTTCATTCACTCACTTGCTAGTCACAATGCATTTTCGATCCATATCAGCCCCTGACCCAGTCATTACTGATGCACCTCCTAGAGAAATCTATTCCATCCATCCACGCATCCACCCATCCATTCATCTATCCATCCATTCACCCATTTACCCACCCAGCCATCCATCCACCCATCCATTCATACTTTCATTCGCTCACTTGCTAGTCACAATGCATTTTCCATGCACATCAGGCCCTGGGCGAGGCATCGGGGATGCAGAGAGATAAGACAGCCCCAGCCATCGAGTAAATAAAGCATAGCAGGTATAGACACCATGACAGGAGATGTGGCACCGTGGGGACGCAAAGTGACTATGTCAGGGGGTGCAGCAGGGAAGGGATTCTGGAGGAGCTGGTATCACTCTGAACTGCTGATGTGCAGTGGAGACCTGAGGCCAGCTCCCACCCTGGCATGTCACACGTTCTCTATGACACCATCTTCCTACTGTTAGGGGAGGGAGGAGCCGCATGGAATCTTCCAGGCTGCTTCACTGGCCATTTTGAGACTGAAAGAACAAACGCAGTGTGGACCCTGCTGGGTCAACAGCCGAGTCCTCCCACATAGTTGCCATTGGGATTGTCTTTCCGGGTTCTGGTCACAGCCACCTGGGGCCCTTGGTCACTGGACCAGGTGCATGTGCATGTGTGGCTGCCCTGCCTCTCCTGCTTTGGTTCTGCCGGGCCCCAGTGCCTACGGGGGCTTAGAGATGATAACCTCCCTACCTGGCACACCCCAGCCTTCCAGCCTCCCAAGCCTCTCACCCAGAGTGGAGGCCCAAGGAAGGGATGGCTCCCCACAGTCCCTGACCCGAATACTTATCAGCCCTTCCAACTTTAAAGCACGCTCACATTCAGGGCCACTGTCTCCTCGGGGCCTTACAGTAACTTTGGGAAGCAGGCATAGCCGGAGCTGCGAACCCTATCTTGCAGGTGACGAAACTGAGATCTGAGAAGCGAAGTGGCTTGTTCAAGCTGGCAGACAACCCTGGCGAGGGTTCAGAGCTGTCACAGGCCTGCGGGGAACCCTGGCTCTGCCACTTAGGTCGTGGGTCTCCTCATCTGTGCGAGGGGGATACTGAGGGCATCTGCTCACAGAATGGACGTACACATTAGAGAAGATGGGGTTGGTGAAATGCTTGGTGCCGTGCCAGGCATGTTTGAGGAATCTAATAGTTTGGGAATATTATTCAAAACGATTCGAGTCTTCTACCTTCTAGGCGTGCTCTCTTTCCACCCCCACGGCCTTTCTAAGGATTGGAGATGGCAGCTGGTGGTGGGAGGTGGTTACTTTAAATATGAGATGAGGAGAAGGAAAAGAAATTAGGACAGGTGGTGGCTTTTGTGGCTGCACTCTGACAACCCCCTCCCAAACCTGGACACAATCAGATGCTGCCAGCTTCTGCGCTTAAGGAGCTGAGCCTCTGCTGCACAGCTCTCACTCCTGCTGCGGGGTGTGGGTGGGGGACACCGGTTTGAGTTTGGTCCCTACAGCCCAAGGGCACACCCCCTTGCCTATCTGTAGGGTCTGTCCCCTGGAGAAGCAGGAAGTAAGTTAAACAAGATGCTGGAGTTTCTCTGTGCCTCTTCCAAGGCAACATGAAATATTCACCAGATTTCTCTCCACAGGCCCCGCAGAAAGCTTCAAAGGTGGTGGTTCCCGCGGCAGCACACCCCCTCCCACAGGCGCCATGGGACCTCGTGACCAAGCCCTCGCCCTCCACCTTCTCACACTGACCGCCTCGGCACCCCTTGCTCCCCACTTTCGGGAGGCCTGTGGTTCTGGAGTCCCAGCAAGGGGACCTATGGTTCACTCTCTCTGATCCGGCCGGGGCACTCACTGCTCTCCCAGGCAGAGGGACGGGCCCTGGGGTTGGGGCCTGTGACTCCCTCTAGACATGTCCAGACAAGGTTTCCAATTTGCCCCACACTGACTCTGGGTGGGCCCAGCAGAGGAGACTGGGGTGTCAGTGGGGCGAGGCCCTGCTTCCCACACTGCAGATGGTAGTGAAGAGGTGGGGTTGGTGGCAGGCCTGTGGTCGCTGCCTCCACTATAAATGCTGCAACTGCCATGGAGGGTGCAGGGGAGGCCTGGCAATGGTAAGGGAAGCAGCCAGGAGATGGATGGCCCAAGGCATGGCCAGGCCGCGGGGAGCCCAGCTGTCTGTGGGGGACGGGGCAGGAGGGAAGTGGACAGAAGGTCTGAGAATGCCACGTGTGTGGAAGAGCAGGGACTATCCAGGCAGGCAGCCCAGGTTCAAGTCCCAGCTACAGCTGCTCCCTAGCTGGACTCTGGGCCAGACACTCCATCCTCCGAGCCTGGGTTTCTCCATTTGTAAATAGCAACAGCAACCCCTAATTTGGAGGTCTGTTGAGAGTTACACATCAGGGTCCTGAGGGAGGAAGCCCAGTGCCTGCCAAGTCGGGGAAGCCTCCTTCCTCCTGAGCCCCAGCAAACCCCTTCACCTTCAGCCCGTCCTCTCTCCCCACCCCCGCACCCTCTCCCATTCACGGCCACTGCCCGGCTTCCCTGAACCCATCGTGAGTTTCCTGGAGCTGCGGCTCTGCACGGGAGGCTGGTCCCTCAAACAATGGTGACTTCCCCCTCCCTGGGAAAATGCCAAGGCCCAGTTCAATGCCACCTCCTCTGTGAAGCCCTCCCTAGTCACTCTCTTCTCTGAACTCCAGATTCCCTGAACCCCACCTTCCCTTTTCCAGCAAATGAACCTGTCTTGCTTTTCTGTTCCCGTGTCTGGCCCTCAGTAGCCTGTGTGCTGGGTGGCAAGGACGGTGCCTTCTCCGTGGTCACGGCCCTCTCCTTTCAGCCCATCATCAAATGCTTATCGAATGTTATGGGCAGCAAGGGCCCTGGAAGGCCGGGTGTCCACATCTGGCGTGGGTCTAGGGGAGTGGAAGAAAAGCCGCTGGAGCAACACACCTGCCACGGTTCCCAGTCACCTGACCTGGCCCAACGGTGACCACACCATTGTCTGGGAGCAAGAGAGGGAGACTGAATGACCCATTTCTGGGAAGGCAAGTGAGGAGGGGTCTGCTGCAGTGACAGGAGTGACTAGGGTGGAAGGCAGGCTCACCACCTGTGGTGCCACTGCAGTGTGCCTGTGAGGGCCAGGCACTGCACAAGCCCCATCTCGCTGCATCTCCACCCACCCTGAGAAGCTGGTGTCAGCACCCTGTCCACGAGTGGCAAGAGGAGGGGCACAGCGACAATGTGGTGCACACCTCGGGGGCGTCACCTGTTCCAGATGTGGTCCCAGGCCTGCCGTCAACCTCATGAGGTGGGTGCAGTGTATCCCCATTCTACAGACAGAGCCACCGAGGACAGAGAGGTTAGGAGGAGCAGGGCTAGACCCGAACTAGCTCTGCGGGCCTCAGCACCCACGCTCCTAACTGCCACCCCCACCACCCTGGTTGCCGGCTGAGCCAGCCTCGCTTTTTGGCACCCACGTGCAGCAGATGAAAGGAGAGAACAGATGCAGAGCGGGCGGTTAATCAGCGCAGCTATTCCAGGCCTTGGCGCCTGCTCCCCACCTCCAGCGCCAGCCCCCACCTCTCCGTTCACTCCCTTCTGCCAATCCCTCTGCAGCACCCGAGTGGCACAGGGCTCTGGCCAGGGCAGGTCTGAGGCCAAGGAGCTGCCCATCCGCCAAGTCCCAGAGGGCCAGGACCAGCTGCAAAGCTGCCCAACCAGATGGTCAGCCTTGAGGCGGCAACTGCGCCTTCTCGTTCTCGCTTGTCTGTCCCACTGCTCTTAGGCCGGGTGCACACACGGCAGCAACCTTCCCCTCGGCTGCAGGGGTCTGGTCTAAGCAAACCTTATTGCTCGCCATGAGGCTGTCCAGCCAATCTGTTGACAGATCTTGTTAGTGCTGGACGCTCAGCCTCACAAGGGCGGGACTGGGACTGCCAAGGACAGGGTTTCAGCTCCCAGACCCACGTGTCCTAGGGACCACCTCAGGAGGGCCCCTGTGTGCACGGCAAGGCAGGCTCTCCCTGCTCTGTCCATGCCCGGGGTGTTCACTTCTGAGGCTCTAATTCAGGAGACAACCCCTGAGGGAGCTTCACAGTCCTGCACATGGCTCCTGTCCTCAAGTCACTTCTCATCTTCTGCGTTTACCCCAAGTGCCTTGGGGTAATGTCTAGTTTTCTGTCCCGAGAGCAGCCCTCTCCCTTGATAAGATCCCGTTTTCCCTTCAAGTGTCGGCTGTCACGCCTTACCCCACTGGAGACCCCTGTACTCCCCAGGCTGGGCTTGGAGTTCCTCCTTCCTCCTCCCTCCTCCCAGAACGCCCCATCCTATCTTACAAGGTTACTTTTTGCATGAGTGAAATGATGGAGCCGATGCCCTCTGCAGTGGACCGAGAGCTCACTGAGGCCAGATCTGTGGCTTCTGTCTTCGTATCCTCAGCTCCTGGGGCCTGACCCTCAGTGGCTGCTGAATAAGCATCTGTTGAACTGAGTGAAATTCTATGGGCCTGAAAATATCTTTAGTGTAGCTCAGTCCAGCTGCCAAGAGTATCTCAGTGTCTGTGTGGCCCCATCCAGCTGCACTTGGCCCCCAACCTCAGTGACCTAATGGTGACAGGGGCTGGGCCGGATCCAGTGGGGCTATGCCTGGGCCAGGGGCTTCCAGCAGCCTCACAGGTTAGCCAGAAACATCTCTAGGTGCCTGAACCTGAGGCTACTGATCACACCTTCCCCTAACATCAAGAGACTGTAGAATGAGGTCAGTTTTTGGTAATTTTAATTGTAAAAACCAAGACATTTATATAAATAAGACCGCTGTGTAAAATACGATTCACCCTTCTACTAAAACTTTTCTCCCACGCTCAAAAAGAACATAGAAAACCCAGCAGAGAGCAGTACAAATCAGCATGCGGTCCCTGATGCGAAGTCGCGGGCAGGCCAGGGTTCCCTGCGGAAGCAGCCTCGTGGTGAGAGCACTCCTGCCCCGGTGTCCCACCAGAGGCTCAGTGACCCCTCGAGAAACTGCCAGGCAGCAGCTCCCACCCAACAGCCCCTGGCTCTCAAGTGCGAGGGTCGAGGAGGGGACGGGAAAGGCTGCTTGGTTCCTACCAAGGCTGGGGGCTGGGTGGCTGCCGGCCCAGTGAGATGCAGTGGTCTGTTCAGCCTGGGGTCAAGTTGGGGGGAAGGGGTTTCTGCGGGGTCAGCACCTCCCCAGAGGACAAGGAGAGAAGCTGCCTGTGTCCTTTGAAAGAATCGTCTCCTTCTTGGGGCCATTTTCATGCGGCCACTAACAACAAAGGCAGCAGACACTTCCCGGCAGTACTGGGGACGGTAGAGCAGCGGGGCTCCCAGGATGCAAGGGGAAAGCAGCCCTCGAGAAAGGGGGCCTGGTGCGCTCCTGTGTGGAAAATCTCGTCTCCCACCTCCCCTACCCTGTCACACCGCCCCACCATGTTTCCCACACAGACCCAATGCCTGCTGCCCCGTCTACACCCTGAGACTCCGAGGGAGATGACTGAGAGCCTGGGGATGGAGATGTCAAGTTCACACACTGGGTGTGGCTCAGGAAACTGGTACACAAGGACGAACAGAAAAGATCCCAACTCTCCTTGGAGAAACCGGGACCCGCCTGGGGCTGCTCCCCCCTACAGATGAGGGGCAGGAAAAGGCCCTGCAGGGGACGGGGCAGGGGACAGAGTGTCAGGAGCACTTCCAGACGCACACGGCCAGGGCGCCCCCGAAGTACAGGTAGAGGAGGTTCTTCACCTCGTGGGTGATCTCAAACCCGAAGCCCTCGCCGATCACCACGTGCCAGGAGGAGCCAAACTTCTTGTCCATCGTCTCCTTGATCATCTTGGCGGCGCTCTGGAAGGAAGAGGGCGCTCATCACGGGGGCGCAGGGGAGGAGGGGGCAGGACTCAGGTCCTTCTCCAGGAAGGAGAAGGCTGGCACCGAGGTCTTGGCAAGAGAAAGACCTGCTGTCCTATTTCTGTTGTCCTCCTGCTTCAAAAAGGATTTCCACACAGGCCACCTCCTGCCAGGTCTATTACACAGGCACAGAAAACCAGACATCACCTCAGCAGTCAAGAAGAAACTGGCTGAGGCGGGAAGGCAAGCACCACGTCTACAGACAGCCTGGGGCCACGTCCTGGCTGTGCACTTACTGCGGGCTTCCCAGGCCAGTGCCACCTCCCTCAGATGTAACCCGGACAAGCGGGGCACCAGGCAGTCTCAGGACCAACTGAATGGACAGACCTGGCACCCTGCAGACTGTGAGGTACCTAATGCGTTCAGTGGGCTCTGGGGAGGCGCCGACTGCTCCCCTAGTCATGGCCACAGCCGACTTCTTCCTGTGCCTGCTCTTCCAAGATGTGCCCCCCATGTGAGGAGGTCCAGAGGGGCAGGGAACCCCGCTCAGCAGGGCGAGTCCAGGCGAGGCGCCTGAGGTACACCAACAGTGCCTCCCACCATGCCAGGCGCCACGCTGGGCACTCTGTCCCCATTGTCTCAGTAAATACGTCCTCACGACTGGCCCAGTGAGGAGGCACCATCACCACCCTCCATTTAAGGACTAGGAAACTGCGCTCAGAGTTGAGAAATGGCTCATTCAAGGGCACAGCTGGGAAGGGCTGAAGCCAGGACCTGAACCTGGGCCTGGCCGACCCAAAGCCTGGGCTCCCACTGGCCAGTGTCTTGCCTCCCCACCGGCTGCCACAACACTGACTTCTCGCTCTCCCCACCAGATTGATGAATGGCCTTCCTGCATTGATGCCTGCTGGCCGTATCCCCAGCACCTAGAACAGCACCCGCTCAACACCTTTTCGAATGGATGAATGAATACATGAATGGATGCCTAGGCAGGCCTCTGTTCACCACTGGGATGGAACCACGGGGAAAGGTGCCCTATTCAGCAGCCCACCTGAGGCAGGGAACACAGGCAGGGGCGTCACGGAGACCCCTGTGGCTTTGCTCCTCTAGGGCTGGGTGTGACCGTCAGTGCCTGGAGTCAGCACCAGCCTCTCACTCACTGACTTTCCCCAGACTGAATGCTTCCAAGGAAGGCTCTGGCCTTATACTGGCCGTACTCTCTGGAGCTGACTGCAGGCAACAGGGGCCACTCTATTCACCCACAGGGGCCACCAAAGGCACGAGGGGCCGCCTGCACTGCTGGCAATACCTCGTTGTTGTTGGAGAATTTCTCACAGGCTGTGACACATAGCTCCATGGTCTCCACGCGCATCTCCTCTGGCATGTCCGAGTGCTAGAGACAGGGCAGGGGTGACAAACAAGAGACAGGCTTAGCCCGTGACCTGGCCTTCCTGGCTGGCCTCTCTGTCCCAAGCTTAAGGCATGGACAGCAGGTAGCCTCCCTGGCCCAGCCCTGGGCAGGTGACCCATCTCCTGACTGAGGGCCTGCAGCTGGGGCAAAGGTGTGGCATGGAGCTGAGCCGTGTGGGCTCTCAAGCCCAGGCTCTCTGCAAGGGTGCGAAGCCAGCACCAGGCTCCAGCCAACAGACATGGGAAGAAGGCTGGCTGAGGGCGGAGGGAATGCTGGCTATGGAAGTGCATTCCGACGGAATCTCACTCCGGAGGCCTGCAGAAGCCGCTGGGCGCTCTCTGGGGCCCCTGGTTTTCCTCCAGCCTTTCCCTCTGCTCCTTCTCCATTGATCTGCTGGATTTCCTTCTTCTTCCCAGATCCTGGAGGACCCTGGGCCCCACCTCCACTCTCCCGTCTCCAGCGACTCCATCTCTGGGGTCTTGTGTATTCCATGCCTCTCTGTGTCCGCTCTATGGGAGGGCTCCTACACTTCCACCCCCAGCTCTAACCTCTTCTTTGGGCTCCTGACTACTCTGTCCAACTGGGCACTTGATAACCTCACTTAGATGTCTAAAAATAACTTGATTCCCACAAACCCATCTTCTTCCATCTTCCTTTTCCTGGTAATTGATACCACTTTTTTCTCCCAATACTCAGGAAAAGACAGACTCTAGCAGCCACCTTGGACTCTCTTGTTCCCACACCCAGTCTCCAATTTGGCAGCAGGTCCTTCGGCCTCTGCACTCATGGAACACCCTGAACCCGACCGCATCTCACACTGCGCCGTGAGCCGCACCCAGCCGCCCTCATCACTCTGGGCCTCCGCAGTGGCCTCCTCGCTGGTCTCCTCACTTCTGCTCTAGCATCCCCAAATCCATTCTGCTCACAACTGGAGTGAGCTTTTGAAAACCAAACAGATCTCATCACTCCCCTGCTTAAAACCCTTCGCTGCTCCCCCTTCGATTCAGGACAGAACCCATAGTTCTCACCGCATTCTTCACTGTCGCTGGGCAGGCCTGTGGGGTCTGGCCCCACCGGTGGTTACGTCCAGCCACCCCTCTCAGCACTCCAGTCCAGCCATGCTGGCCTTCTCTCTGTGCCTCCAAAATGCCAAGTTCATTCCCATCTCAGGCTTCCTATGCCTCTGTTTCCCCGGCTTAGCATATTCTTTCCCAGGTCTTTGTGAGGTTCGCTCTCTGTCTTCAGGTCTCTGATCTGTGAAACCTCTCCAGAAGCTAACCTTGGCTCTCCAGCCCCTTCCACCTGCTTCATTTTTCATTATAGTACTTACTGCCTACAATCAGGCTCTTTTTTTTTTTTTTTTTTTTTTTTGAGACGGAGTCTCGCTCTGTCGCCCAGGCTGGAGTGCAGTGGCCAGATCTCAGCTCTCTGCAAGCTCCGCCCCCCGGGTTTACGCCATTCTCCTGCCTCAGCCTCCCGAGTAGTTGGGCCTACAGGCGCCTGCCACCTCGCCCGGCTAGTTTTTTGTATTTTTTAGTAGAGACGGGGTTTCACCATGTTAGCCAGGATCGTCTCGATCTCCTGACCTCGTGATTCGCCTGTCTCGGCCTCCCAAAGTGCTGGGACTAATCATGCTCTTTAAACATGTCTTTCATGTGGGCCAGGCCTTCGCCTGTCTCATTCGCCATCCCCACAGTGCCTCGAACAGTGCCCGGCATATAGCAGGTGGCCTAATACTTGGTGAATGAATGAATGAATGAAACAATGAATCACTGTCAACTCCAAGATGTCTAGGTCTGAGCCAGCAGAGGCCTTCTTAACTTCCTCCCACTGCCATCCTGCAAGGGACAAGCTCCACCCACCTCTCTCCAGGCTATGTGGGCCCCCTCAGCAGTCCTGCCTCCCTCCCCTGGGGCTTACCCTGACCAGAGGGAAGGTCTGCAGTCGCTTATAATCAGCCTCATCTTTCTTCCCTTCTGTTTCTCCCATGATCCTTCCACTGTGACCGCTGGAGGAGAGAGTGGGGCTCTCAGGAGGTGCTGGGACTGGCAGTTAAGACACGCCCAGGAGATTCAGGAAGCAGGCCCTGCCAACTTGGTGGGAGCAGAAAAATGTCTTTCCCCGGGGGGTGCTGTAGAAAACAGGAAAAACCAGAAGAAAAGAGTTGGCTTCAAAACCATGCATCACAAATTAGAAATGTCTCAGTAACAATCTGACACCTCCCCATCTTAACTCCTCCGCACCCTTTTCCAAATGGCCAGCAAGTCTGCAGGCGGGAGGATGAGTCAACACGAGATGCTGGGACCTGGTTAAGAACACATTGGTACGATGCTGCAAGCCCACACTGCCGCCATGAAGACAAATACTGACTGTGGGCCAGGCCTGCGGGATGGAGCCTTGAGCTGGCAGTGAGCAAATGCAGCTCCCCGCGTACCCACTACATACATGAGCCTTCCTTCTCACTACATACACGGGCCTTCCCTCCCGCTACAGACACGGGCCTTTCTTCCCAGAAGCTGTGCTTAGGAAGGGAAATGTTCAGGTCACCACTGACAGTCTGGGCTTACTGGCAAGCGAGGGGGCCACTCTGCAGCCCTGATCTTCAGGGGAATGGGCACGGGGCTGCTTTGTGCCCTCCCTGGCACACCAGGCTCCCTGGTTGTTCTTTCCTACTCCTTCTTGGACCACTGGGTCCTGTCCTGCTGGCCCAGCAGCTGGGAGGCTTGGGCACTGCTGCTGGTTCAATCCCTCACCAGCAGTATGGCCCTGGGCCCCAGACTCCTCACCATGAACGCCGGGACAGTCACATCCATCTCATGAGGCCATTATGAGCATTCAGTGAAACAGTGTCTGTGAAGCTGAGACAGTGCCAAGCACAGGGCAGGCACTCAGTACACGGCTGTTCCCTAACCGACGGGGCTTCTAAAGAGATGGGCCTGGACCCGAGATGACCGGGAGCACTGCTGGCAATCCAGGCATTTCTCTTTCATCTTCAACCCAATTTATCTCATAATTCAAAGGTTTTTTAAATCTCAGAAGTACTGACATAAGCGAATACAAATCACCAGGTTGTTAAGCCCTTTTTAACGATTTATATTAGACAAATACAGCAAAATAATGTCATTCCAGCATTTCTCACATTTCCAAACAAATTTACTTTCACTGCACGGTCATGGAACCCAAAGGTGCCGAGCACAGTAACTAACAGGCAGGTAATGACACGTGATGGCTGTCACTGTCCTGCCTATCGGTGTTCCACATGCGTTTACACACCTTGTCATCGCAACAACCCCAGGAGTTAGGTCCTGTAGGGACAGAGGCATGAAGCTGGTCAGTCGCTGGCCTGAGGTCACTCAGCTCGTTAGCGACAGAGCTGGGGTGTGAATCCAGGCCCGGCTCTCGGTGTGGGCATTCCGAACCCCTTATTTATCCGCCTCCTCATGGGCACAGAGGAGGCACTCATAAGCATACATCAACTGTCCACTGGGACAGCTCCTATCTTCCTAGAAGGGAGACAAATCAAGTATTTGCTCTTCCCTTTTGCCGTCTCTTTTTCTTTTCTTTTTTTCTTTTTTTTGAGAGGGAGTCTCGCTCTGTTACCCAGGCTGGAGTGCAGTGGCGCGATCTCAGCTCACTGCAAGCTCCACTTCCTGGGTTCACGCCATTCTCCTGCCTTAGCCTCCCGAGTAGCTGGGACTACAAGTGCCTGCCGCCAAACCCGGCTAACTTTTTTTTTGTATTTTTAGTAGAGATGGAGTTTCACCGTGTTAGCGAGGATGGTCTCGATCTCCTGACCTTGTGATCCGCCCACCTTGGCCTCCCAAAGTGCTGGGATTACAGGCGTGAGCCACCGCGCCCGGCCTGCTGCCTCTTTTTCTAATGTTAACTTGACCCTGATTTGGCCAAGCCTTGAACTTTCTGGGCACTCTTTCTGGGCTGTGCTCTCGATTGGATCCCCACTCCAATGCCTCGGTGCCACTCCATTTGGTCAGCTCCCTCGCGTGAGGCTGGAAGCCTGGCACGGACCCCACCATCCCATGACATTGGTATTTTCTGATTTCCCAGTGGACAGATGGCTCCACTTGTCTCATCAATTCTGGACATTTGTACCACTCAGATGTTAGCAGGTTTTGTTTGTCTCTCTCTATAAGCTGGCAAATTACCAAGCACAATTTCATTGTACTTTCTGGTCAGGTTTCTTATGTCTCAAAATTCAGGGAATCGTTTTGTTTTTGCTCGTGAATGTGAAGGCCTATTTCCAATTCCAGGCTGTCCTCCTAGCCTCCTTGCTTCCTCAGAGACCTTTGTGCAGGTGTGACAGAGGTGGCGGCTACACTGATGATAGAAGGAAAAGGTAAACACAGTTTGTTTACCTCTGAGAATTTCGAGGGGGAACAACCGAAAATGTGGAAGCAGCTTCTTAGGCACCTTCCACTGAAATGTTTCCATTTGATTCAATTCATCCTCGAGGCTAAAGAGTGCGGGCATAGAGGAGCCAGGAGGGAATCAGAAGCCAACTGTGGACATGCCGCCCTCCAGGAGGTCAGGGTCTGTGACAGCTGCTCTAACATACAGAATCCTGCTGAGATGTCCTATGGCTTCAGAGGTATTACCAAGGCCCATTTCTCAGGAACAACGGGGAAAACCAGTGGGAGAGTGACCTGTGCAGCATCTTGCGGAGCCAAGAACTGTGTGGGCCGCAAGCCAGAGTGCGAAGGCACCGACACCAGCTCCGCCAAAGACGCGCACTCTGCTCACTTCCTTTCTCTGCAGCCTTTGGCGAGTAATTTCACCTAAGCCTTGGTTTCCTTCTCTATGAAACGCAATACTAAATCCTATCTCTGCGTTCTCAGGAAGCTGTTGCAAGCCCCAAGTATGTGCATGTGAGCGATTTGAAATGTTAAAGTTCTCTGCACTATTATCACACTGCTCTCTGCTACCACCATTAATTAGCCAGGACTTGGTCACCGTGATTCAGCCAAGTTTACTAAGGACCATGACTACAAAGAGCTTTTTCTAATCACTACACATACTTCTGGGGACCTAAAAGGGATGAGACAGAATAAAAAGGAATCGTTATAGATGATGTGTTTCCAAATACAGAAAGGCAGGAGAATTTTTTATGACGCTGTATCATTATAGTACAGCTAGAGTCATTCAGCCACAATCCTAAAACTCTGCTCAAAGAAAGCTACCAAAAATAGCAGAACTAGAGGTTCTAGTAACCTTATCAATCTTCCACGCAGAGGAGCATGTGCCTGAATGCTTTGGGCCAGAAAGAGTCGTGTCAGGTCTAAAAGAGCCTTTTAATAATGTAATTGTGGCTGGGTGCGGTGGTTCATGCCTGTAATCCCAGCACTTTGGAAGGCCGAGAAAGGTGCATCACTTGAGGTCAGAAGTTCAAGACCAGCCTGGCTAACAGGATGAAACTCTGTCTCCACTAAAAATACAAAAATTAGCCGGGCATGGTGGCACATGCCTGTAATTCCAGCTACTGGGGAGGCTGAGGCAGGAGAATGGCTTGAACCCGGGAGGCAGGGGTTGTGGTGAGCTGAGATCACACCACCGTTGCACTCCAGCCTGGGCAAAGAAGCGAGACTCAGTCTCAAAAAAAAAAAAAAAAAAAAAGTAATTGGGCCCACTGCCAGGGTACTTGAATCTGCTGGGTACAGAAGCTCAACCCCAGCCCATCTGGCCCACAGTGGTACAAAGCCAGGGGCAGCGTTATTCTCTCTCTCGCTGCCCGTGTTCTCCTCCTCACTCAAGGGCCATCTGTGGGCTTTACATATCCTCGCCCTGTTTCATGTGAGGCTCTCCCTAGGCAACAGGGGGCACATACAAGGGCCCTTTATCTCATCGCCTGGTCAAGGCCAGTGTTCCTGGTCTTGCTATCCCTTGTTCCTTTGTGGCACTGACCTCAGTCACTATTCATTTCTCTGTGTCTAAAGCGTCTGGGAAGAATCCTAAAGAGGGTTAGGGTATGTGGGAGGAATCGGGAAAAATGAATGTGTTCTGGGAAATAAGGCCCAAAGTATCTGCCAGCCCCATGGGAGGGGGACAGCCACTCAATGTCCGGAACATCCCCGGCCCTTAGATCACGGCTCGCCTCCCTGTACCACCCACCATGCACCTGAGATTGCACGACACACCTGGAATATGTCATGGTGGTTCTGAATACAGACTCCACCATCAGATCTGAATTCACATCTTGGTTCTGTTTCAGACAAGGGCTAACCTCCCTAAGCCTCAGTTTTTTCTTTTCTTTTCTTTTTTTTTTTTTTTTTT
>NW_016823127.1:289212-305402 GCF_001698545.2 Rhinopithecus bieti | reverse complement strand
TTCACCATGTTAGCCAGGATGGTCTCGATCTCCTGACCTCGTGATCCTCCCGTCTCGGCCTCCCAAAGTGCTGGGATTACAGGCTTGAGCCACCGCGCCTGGCCAGTTTTTTCTTTTCTTTTCTCTCTTTTTTTTTTTTTTTGAGACAGGGTTTCACCCTTGTTGCCCAGGCTGGAGTGCAATGGTGCGATCTCGGCTCACTGCAACCTCTGCCTCCCAGGATCAAGCAATTCTCCTGAATCAGCCTCCCAAGTAGCTGGGATTACAGGTGCCCACCACCACGCCCAGCTAATTTTGTATTTTTAGTAGAAACAGGGTTTCACCATGTTGGCCAGTCTGGTCTTGAACTCCTGACTTCAGGTGATCCACCTGCCTTGGCCTCCTAAAGTGCCAGGATTACAGGTGTGGGCCACTGTGCCCAGCAGCCTCAGTTTTCTCATCTGGAAATTGGCGCTAAGGACTCAGCTCCTGTCACTGGTGCACTAGGAAGGATACTGCGACATCCTTCTACATAGACCAGCCTGCTACACATCTAAACGTGCAGCCAAACAAACCACTATTTCCCCAGTTCCCACTACGTGTGAACCGCTGTGCTAGTACTGAAGGAGGAAAGAGTCACAAGGAAATTCTGTGAAACCTCTTGGGGCCGGGGTGGTAGTGGTGTGGCTACGGTGTGCCTTCACATCCACCATCTCATTCCATCCTCGTAACACCTGTGAGGGAGGATCCAGCTCCCCATTCTCAGACAAACCACTGGAGCTCAGAGGGGTTTTATGGGCAGCCTGAGGGTGCACAGCCAGCAATGGCAGAGCCAGGATTGGAACCCCAATCCATTCTTCTGACTCTACCTTCTGTGCTTTCTCCTTTGGCACAAGCAAGTAGGAGACAAGCCAGTAACACAGATGACTTCGATACTCAGCATCCACTCATCCAGCCTCTATCCAGGCCTGCCTCTTGCTTCCTGCCACACTGGGGACACAGGCAGGCACTCCAGTCTTCCTTGGCCTTCTGGCAAACAAATGAACAAAGCTGGCCGGGGAGGAAAAAGGATCCTAAGGACTTGGGCATTCATCCAAGATGCCTGTAGTGAGGTCAGGAAATGATGCAGAAGCCAGGCTTCCAGACCAGTTTAAAGTGGGGGCAGACACAGGGCTGCCATTTTAAAATTCTGCTGCGAAAGGGCCTTAGAAGACACATCATCTACTACAAAAGAGGAAAATCTGGCAGAATAAAGATCAGACCTCCTTAAGAAGTCAAACACACGAAGTTGTTGTTTTCATGTGGTCCTTAATTTTTCTCATTTAACTTAAGTCCAATGAAAACTTAATGTGCCTGGGACTGAGGGAGGAGTGGAGGGAAGGAGAGGAGGGAGGGAGAGCAGAGAGGCCTGTTGTCTGGATCTGCAATTCTCAACATTTCCTCATGTCCGACACGATGTGATAAGTGACATTGACTCACACAGGCACCCTCAAGGACTTAACCAGACTTGGATGAAATCCCAGACAGTTTTGTCAAGATACAAAGTATAAGGAAAGTCACAACCATCACAGCTATTAGCTCCCAGAGAACAGCTGCTCACCACACACAGCAGGGCAGGCTCCCGTCCCACTCTCTCCCACTCAAGAGAACAGATTTGAATCTAAGGGAGTAAGACTGACATTATCACAGAAATAAATTGGACTTAGCATGGATTTATTTTTTAGAAGCTCATTCACAATTGCTAATTACCATTGACATCTCACAACCGATCACGACTTAACCGTGCCTGTGAGTCCAGATTCCCTGGGGCTGAGGAACTTGATTTGGCTCTAGATGCCCTAGAGCACAAAGGCCAGTGTCTGGCACACAGCAGAGGCCCAGAAATTATCCAAATTGTAATTAACTTATATTTCATTTGCCCCCTGGGAGGGGAGGGGACCTATCACATCCATTCAAGACTATTTATTGAACACAGATCCTGAGCCAGGCGCCAGAATGGGCGATCTACATACAGGATGTCCCTCCCCCAGTCACTCTGCCAGACAGGCACTACTAGCCCTATGTTACTGGTATATCCACACAGACTGAAAAAAAGAGAGTTTCCACTCAGTTAATAAACAAAGGGGCTAGGATTTGATCCTAGGTATATATGACTTCAACGATTATGCTTTTGCTTTTCTTTTCAAGACAGGGTCTCACTGTCGCCCACGCTGGAGTGCAGTGGCATGATCACAGCTTACTGCAGCCTCAACTTCCCAGGCTCAGGTGATCCTCCTGAGTAGCTCATGCTACCACACTCAGTGGTGGCACTCTACAGGCTTGTGCCACCATCCTCGGCTAATTTTTGTATTTTTTGGAGAGATGGTGTTTTGCCATGTTGCCCAGGCTGGTCTCAAACTCCTGAGCTCAAGCAATTCCCCCACCTCGGCCTCCCAAAGTGCTGGGATTATAGGTGTGAGCCACCATGCCTGGCCTAATTATGCTTTTTCAACTACTCGATTATAAGCAACAGCCAGTCCCTGCCTTTAAGGAGCTTACAATCTAATATGGAGACTAACAGGAACACACAAGGAACTAACTATGGTTCCTGGCAGAAAGTAGTGCCACAAGACGGGCATACTGGTGGTGGTGAGGAGGGTGAGATAAGAGGGCAAAAGCAGCTTGCTGGTAGGGGCAGCATTTGAGTCAGGACTGGAAAGGTGAGGAAGAATTGTAACAGGTAGACGAGGTGAGGAAGACCTTCCAGGCGGATGTACACAGCAGTGCCAAGGCAGAAAGTACAAAGCATCTTCTGGGAAAGTCTAACAGTCCAATTCAGCTAGAAGATAGAATTTGGCAAAGAAGGGAGAAATAAATCTGGGAGAAAAGGCTGGGGTTGGGCTGTGGAAGTGTAGATGGGTCCTGAAACCCATGCTTAAATATTTTTGTAGACATGGGGGGGGTCTCTATGTTGCCCAGGCTGGTCTTGAACTCCTGAACTCAAGTGATCCTCCCACTTCAGCCTCTCAAAGTGCTAGGATTACAAGTATGAGCTACCATGCCTGGCAAGAAGTGTGGATCTTTTTCATAGTGAATGGGAAGCTCTTTGGAGGTTTCTGGGTGGCTGGTGACGTAGGTGGGCTGGGTTGACAGGAGCAGAGACTGGAGGTAGGAGCAGTTGCTAGGAAGCTGCGGTAATTAGTACCAGGGGTACTAATGTCACAGGAATGAAAGACTTGAAGGAGAGTGGTGGCTTCAGGAATGGAGATGATGTGAGCTCCGCATGGAGGCAGAATCAAAACAACCTGACAACTGCCCGAGTGGAATGGGCATGGTGGAGTGAGGTATGACGCCCAGGATGATGGTGATGCCACTGACGGGGAGAGGGGAAACCAGGGGGCACAGCTGGGTAGAGAAGCAGGTCAGTTTCACTTCAGAGCTGCCAAGTTTAAGTTGCTGGTAAGATATGCAAATGGAGGTATCTAGTCAGGAGAAAGAAATCATCAAGTCATGGGCTATCGGGGCAGAAGGGAAGCCATCAAGTCCAACTATCGCATTAACACAGTCATACATTGCTTAACGACAGGGGCATGTTCTGAGAAATGCATCATTAGGTGATTTTGTTGTGTGAATGTCACAGACTGTACTTACACAAACCTAGATGACGTAGCCTACTACAGACCTAGGCTATATGGTACAGCCTATTTCTCCTAGGCTCCAAAGGTGTGTAGCATGTTACTGTGCTAAATACTGTAGGCAACTGTAACGCAATGGTGTTTGTGTATCTAAACATAGAAAAGGTACAGTTGGCTGGGCGTGGTGGCTCACACTTGTAATCCCAGCACTCTGGGAGGCTGAGGTAGGTGGATCACTTGAGATCAGGAGTTCAAGATCAGGAGTTTGAGACCAGCCTGACCAACATGGTGACACCTCGTCTCTTCTAAAAATACAAAAATTAGTCGGTATCATGGCGCGCACCTGTAATCCCAGCTACTTAGGAGGCTGAAGCAGGAGAATCTCTTGAACCCGGGAGGTGGATGTTGCAGGGAGCAGAGATCACACCACTGCACTCCAGCCTGGGCGGCAGAGCAAGCCTCCACCTCAAAAAAAAAAAAAAAGTACAGTAAAAATATGGTATAAAAGATAAAAAATCATACGCCTATAAAGGTCACTTCCCATGAATGAAGCACGCAGGACAGGAAGTTGCTCGGGGAGAATCAGTGAATGAGTGGTGAGGGAAAGTGAAGGCCCAGTACATTAATGGACACTACTATAACTTTATTTTATTTTTTATTTATTTTATTTTATTTCATTTTTTGAGACTAAGTCTGGCTCTTGTTGCCCAGGCTGGAGTGCAATGGCGCGATCTCGGCTCACTGCAACCTCCACCTCCCGGGTTCAAGCGATTCTCCTGCTTCAGTCTCCTGAGTAGCTGGGATTACAGGCGCCTGCCACCACACCTGGTTAATTTTGTATTTTAGTGGAGATGGGGTTTCTCCATGTTGATCAGGCTAGTCTCGAACTCCTGACCTCAGGTGATCTGCCCGCCTCGGTCTCCCAAGGTGCTGGGATTACAGGTGTGAGCCACCGCACCGGGCCTATTTATTTTTATTTTTTAGATGGAGTCTCGCTCTGTTGCCCAGGCTGGAGTGCAGCAGCATGATCTCAGCTCAATGCAACATCCACCACCTGGGTTCAAATGATTCTCCTGCCTCAGCCTCCCAAGTANGGACAGGAAGTTGCTCGGGGAGAATCAGTGAATGAGTGGTGAGGGAAAGTGAAGGCCCAGTACATTAATGGACACTACTATAACTTTATTTTATTTTTTATTTATTTTTATTTTATTTCATTTTTTGAGACTAAGTCTGGCTCTTGTTGCCCAGGCTGGAGTGCAATGGCGCGATCTCGGCTCACTGCAACCTCCACCTCCCGGGTTCAAGCGATTCTCCTGCTTCAGTCTCCTGAGTAGCTGGGATTACAGGCGCCTGCCACCACACCTGGTTAATTTTTGTATTTTTAGTGGAGATGGGGTTTCTCCATGTTGATCAGGCTAGTCTCGAACTCCTGACCTCAGGTGATCTGCCCGCCTCGGTCTCCCAAGGTGCTGGGATTACAGGTGTGAGCCACCGCACCGGGCCTATTTATTTTATTTTTTAGATGGAGTCTCGCTCTGTTGCCCAGGCTGGAGTGCAGCAGCATGATCTCAGCTCAATGCAACATCCACCACCTGGGTTCAAATGATTCTCCTGCCTCAGCCTCCCAAGTAGCTGGGATTACAGGTGTCCGCCACCATGCCTGGCTAATTTTTTTTTTTTTTGGGGGGGGGGTACAGACGGGCTTTCACCTTGTTGGGCAGGCTGGTCTCGAACGCCTGACCTCAAGTGATCCCTCCGCCTTGGCCTCCCAAAGTGCTGGGATTACAGGCGTGAGCCACCATGCATGGCCATTACTGTAACATTATAAACATTGTATACTTAGGCTGCACTAAATTTTTTGAAAATATTTTTCTTTCCTCCACAATAAGTTAACCTTAGCTTATTGTAACTTTTTTACTTTGTAAATGTTTTGATTTTGTTAACTTTTTGACTCTTTTGTAATAACACTTAGCTTAAAATGCAAACACATTATGCAGCTATACAAAAATATTTTCTTTGTATCTTTATTCTACAAGCTTTTTTCTATTTATATTTTCTATTTTCTTTTTTTTTTTTTTTGAGACAAAGTTTCTCTCTTGTTGCCCAGGCTTGAGTGCAATGGTGCTATTTCCACGCACTGCAACCTCCACCTCCCAGGTTCAAGTGATTCTCCTGCCTCAGCCTCCCAAGTAGCTGGGATTACAGGTGCCTGCTACCACATTCGGCTAATTTTTAGTCTTTTTAGTAGAGACGGGGTTTCACCATGTTGGCCAGGCTGGTCTCAAACTCCTGACCTCAGGTGATCTGCCCGTGTCGGCCTCCTGAAGTGCTGGGATTATAGGCGTGAGCCACCGCGCCTGGCCTTTTTTTTTTTTAACATTTTAAACTTTTTTGTTAAAACTCAGACACAGATACATTAGCCTAAGCCTACACAGGGTCTGGATCCTCAGTGTCACTATCTTCCACTACCAAATGTTGTCCTGCTGGACTGTCTTCAGGGCAATAACATGCATGGAGCTGCCATCTCCTATGATAATAAAGACTTCTGCTTGAATACCTCCTGAAGGACCTATCTAAGACTGTTTACAGTTAAATTTTATTTTTTATAAGTAGGATGCGTGTACACTGTAAAATAACAATAAAAAGTGTAGGATAGTAAACACATAAACCAGTAACAGTCATTTATTACCATTATCAAGTATTACGTCCTGTACACAATTGTATGTGTTATATTTTATATGACTGGCAGCACTGTAGGTTTGCTTACACCAGCATCACCACACACGAGTCATGCATTTTGCTTTGACATTACGATGGCTATGTAACTAGGTGACAGAAATTTTTCAGCTCCATTATAACCTTAGGGCACCAACGTGGTATCTGCGGTCCATCTTGACCAAAACGTTGTTATATGGTACATGACTGTATTTCAATCTCCATCTGCCCCACTCCCCACCCCCTAAGTAACTCTAACCATGGAAGCCCAGGAGGAAGATCAGAGAGGGTCAGCCGGAGAAATGACAGTTCGTGCCGATCGCGTTGATAACATTTCCCAGAGAGGGAAAATGTGGTGAAGAGACAAAGGAAGGAAACTAACAAATAGTGAATATATACTGGACTGGACTCTGTACTTCATATTCGCCTCAGAATTCCCAAAGGAGATGCACCGTCGTCTACTGATTTTACATATGCACAGATTAAGAGCGCAGGTAGGGTAGGTCTTGAGACTGGGAATCCAAATTAGATTTGCCAAGTTATTTTCGCAACACACGATACCTCCCATTGGGGAGCACATCCTCTAGGAAGCCTAAAGTTGGGTCAAAGAACAACGACATCCCAGAACGTCAGAGTGGAAGAGGCCTTAGAGATCACTCAACCCAACTTCTCCTTTACAGATGGGGAAACTGAGGCCCGAAGAGGGGAAATGACCAGCCCGGAATCCCAGTACGTCGTTGCCAACTCTCCAAGCCAAGAGCGGTCTGACCGAGGTGATGGCGGTCCCGCGGGAGAGGGGATTACTTCGCGAAAGGTCGGGGGATCAAGGTGCTGGGGGCAGTTGGCTAAAAGAGGACGTGGGAGCAAGAAGCTGAACAGGCCTCGGGTGGGTGGGGAAGAGCAGCCGGCAGAGTCGCGATGGCAAACCGGTCACGACAGAGCTCGCAGGTCCCGAAGTGGGGGTGAAGTGGGGGTGAGGGTGAGAAGACCTGGGGCTGGGGAACAGCAGGCAGGAGACTGAGGTGGGGCCTCGGCGGCGGGCGAGGCCTCTTCCGCCCTGCGTTGCCTCCCGCCCTCCCTCCGGGCGGGCCCTCCCCGCCTGGCTGCCCGCCGCGCCCCGGGGCCTCACCTGCTCCCGCGGGGGCCGGAGCCAGGGCCGCAACCAGCGCACCCCCGCCAGGGTTGTCAAGGAGCGGAACAAGAGTGTCTTAGCAACCAGCAAGGAAGTCCTGCCCCCTCACCGGACGTTGACGGGAATTTCACTTATTATTGGTGAATAAAAGTATCAATCAGTGTGAAAGGGCCTTACAAGTCAGGCGTTTACACAGAGAAGCCAGGGAGGCGGGACTTCACTTATAGTTGTCTTAAGCGTGCCCAAGGAGCTGGGGCACATTTAAGTTCTTTTCTAGGGAAACAAACTTCGAAAAGCGGTACTGCCTTGGGAGTTTCTTTAGTCATTTGAAATAACAAATGCAACTTGTTGGTGTCATGACACTTAGCCACCACTTTATTGGGATCTGGAAAGCCTAATAATAACTAGCATTTATGTAGGGCTTTACAATTAATGTCTCACTCGATTCTCACTACAGTACTTTTAGGTAATAATATTCGTCATCCCATCTGAACTAAAGTTCAGAGAGGTTAAGTAACTTGGTAAAGGATAGAGGTAATCTCTCTGGAGAAGGAACCCAGGGACTCCTTCCTCTGTGCCACACCCTTGTATGGTCACCTAGCCCTAGTCACTAGGAGACATTTGTACCATCTAATTTGAGACACAGCAGTCCAGAGCCTACCTTTTCTTCCCCTTGGGAGGGAAAATTAATCTGAAAGTACGGAGAAGGAAAAGGGGAAAGGGGAAGAACTGGTGGATTCTATTATTTGATTGGTAGATCAAAGGGTCAGTTGGGATACTTCATAGTTTAAACTTTTATTATTGTGATAAGTGCTTGGGGTGAAACCCCACTGCCACATTTACTGGCATTGAAACCGTCTTTGCCAAAATTATAACTGAGGAAATTATAAGAGTGAAAGAGATCAGACCTAAACCACTCCATCTTGCCTTTCTAGCCTTTAAGCTGTCCTCGTTCCTTCCTAGCCATAGGCCAAACAAACCTTGGGAAGGAATTTAGTTTATAGTTTTACTCTGAAACAAAATGGACAATAGCCCTTTCCCAAAAAGACTCTCTTCCTGCCTTGGGACCAGTCTGCCTTTGTAGGACTAACAAGTTAGCCACAAAATTAGAAATTATGGTTTAGGGGTCACACAGCAGCCTTTGACTGCAAGAGTCTGAACCTTCCCAAATTGCTCCTGGGGATAACATCTCTATTGTAAAACGTAAGATCAGTGCTTGAGATATTTTGCAGACCCTGCACTCGACGGGTCAGCTGACACTACCCAGACTAGTAATTTGGCTCAAACAGTTCTGTGATCCCTCCCAGGAACAGAAGACAGCAAGAAAACCTTGCTTCAACCCCCGCGGGATTCCATCTTCTACCTGATCAATCAGCATTCCTCACTTGTCAAGCCACAAAATTATCTTTAAAAATTATCTTTTATCACAAAATTATCACAAAATTATCTTTAAAACCTCCGATCCCTGAATGCTTGGGGAGCATATTCAACTGCCTCCTAGCCACGTCCACCAGAATGTTCTACAAGCCCTTCAAACTCAGTGTGTCCCAAACTGAATTGATCGTCTCCCTCCAATCTGCTCTTCCTGCATTCCCCATTCCAGTAAATGGCACCATCCCCCACCCAGTTGCCTCCATCAAAAACCAGGGAGTCGTCCTTCACCTTTCCCACTACCATCACCCACTTCCAATCACAAGCATGTCAATTTCAACTCCTCACTACTTCCTGATACAGCCTTTCTGGCCATGTTCATGGCACCCTCCATGTGCACACCACCACAATCCCATCTACATGAGTGCAGTCTCCTAGTGGGACTCCCTGACTGCAGTCTTGCCCCTCTCGAATTTATCCTCTGTACCATAGTCAACATGACCCTGCCAAAACCCAAATCTCCCCACTGCATTCCTCTGTTTGAGTAATTTGAGTAACAATAAAACCCCCGTCTCCCACACAGCTTGCTCGTTTTGAATTACCTTTCTCCATTGCAATTCCCCTGTCTTGATACATCGACTCTGCCTAGGCAGTGGGCAAGGCGAACCCATTGGGTGGTTACAGCATCTACTGGGAGTTCAGCCCTAGTAAGTGATAATGATTCAGAAAGGAGTAAGATGAGGACCTTGATCCCATGGAAGGCACAGTCCAGTGGACAGACAGCCATGTGAACAAATACATATAGAATAACTCATTCTACTAATGCTATGGTAGAGGTGTGGGCAAGATTCTGGCTTTCCCAAGGAGGGAGTAACTAACTCTCAGAGTGTGGTACTTGAGTTGGCTGAGTCCAAGATGACCCTGGGGGGCTGAGGATGGGACAGCATGTTTCACTGGGGAACTGTGGGCGGCTCCATGAGGTCTGGGTGGAGGGTGAATGTAGGTGTAAGTGGGAGGTGATGGGGGTGAAGATGCTAAGGGAAGTAGAGAAGTAGTCAGAAAGGTTTTGAATGCCAGGTTCAGGGACTTGAGTGCTCCCTGGGGCGAGGTAAGAATGGGCACAGTAGCTGTTGGAGGGTTTCAAAATGTGGTCACATTTGTGCTATGGAAAGATCACTATGGTGGTGGAGACAGTGAATTGGATTTTGAGTGGGTAGACAGGGGGCAGGCACAGGGGGTTTGGTTCTGAAATTTGGCAGCTTGAAGGGTGCTAGTTCCTTGCTGGTTCTCAAGATGCCTCCCTGGTGCGTTCTGATGGTCTGTGGAATGTCTGACTCAGCCTCCAGATTTCCTTAATCCTCTTTGCCAACTTTCTCCAGGAGAGGGAAGGTAGCCTTTGAGGGGGAGGATGCTCTTGCCTACGTCTCTCATCCAAATTTCTCCCAAAAGGGGTCCACAGTTGCTGTCTTCTTTTTCTCACCTCCCATTCACTCTTCAGCCCACTGCAATCTGGCTTCCACTCCCACGACACCACTGAAATTTCCTCCTCCATGGTTACCAGTGACCTCCTGAAGAGCGGAATCCAATAGATCCTTCAGTCTTTAGCTTACTGGACCCAGCCCCTACTGCTGGCATGAGCCCGTTGACCATGCCCATCTAAATGAACTTCTCTACCCCATCAGTGGTACCTGGAGAACTCTTTACCATATAGATTCTAGGGCCCTACTGCTCCAGAATGGTGAAAAGCAGGAATGTGTATTTCTCATCAGCACCCCTGGTTCACACTAGAGAATCACTGCTCTATCCCAATACCAAGGGAACCTCACTTTCCTTCATCTCCTCAAACCTCTCCTCCTTTTCGGCCTTCTTCTTGGACTCTTCCTTCTTTGCTCTCTGTGCCTATCTTGACCCCCTTTTCTTCTCACTAATGCTCTCAAATTTCTTTCTACGTGAGGTCACCTCCTCATCGGTAACAGTGTTCCCTTGAGTCACATTCCCTGGAGTATTTACCGGAATTGAGGGTAGGGTATGCACTTTTGGAAAAGTCTCCCTGGTGATCCTGAACACTGTCCCAGGGAGCTATGCCGCCACCCCATGCATATCTTGTTGAGGATTGCTGCCTTAGGTACTTTCCCTTGGGAGTCTCCTCCATTCCCATGGTTTCCATCGTCAATATCCTTCTAAATTCTGATGCCTCCTGTATTTCTCTTTCTACATTAGACCTCTCTTTGGAACTCTGGACCCAAATATTCAGCTGCCTCCTGGCCACATCCACCAGAATGCTCCACAAGTCCTTCAAACTCAGTGTGTCCCAAACTGAATTGATCATCTCCCTCCAATCTGCTCTTCCTGCATTCCCCATCTCAGTAAATGGCGCCACCCCCCACCTCCCACCAGTTGCCTCCATCAGAAACCAGGGAGTCGTCCTTCACACTTCCCACTACCATCGCCCACTTCCAGTCAATCAAAAGCGGGCCAATTTCAACTCCTGTTTCCTGATACAGCCTTTCTGGTCATGTTCATGGTACCCTCCATGTGCACAGCACCACAATCCCATCTGCATGAGCGCAACAATCTCCTAGTGGGACTCCCTGGCTGCAGTCTTGCCCCTCTCTAATTTATCCTCTGTACCACAGTCAACATGACCCTGCCAAAACCCAAATCTTACCGCGGCATTCCTCTGTCTGGTAACTTCTTCTCTCTTTCCATGGCTTCCCATTGCCTAAGGGTGACATTCACCTGCCCTGTCCTGGCATTTAAGCCTCCCCATGGCGTGGCCCCCAGGCTCCCTCCTTCTTCCTGCTGCTCCATCCCCTGTGCTTTACACCTCCACTACACCAACTCTCATGGCTCTCCACACACACCAGGCTGTTTCTCACCTCCCTGCCTTTGTTCACGAATTCTCTCTGCTCACATCCTCCCTCTGTTCCTCCCTCCCTCCTTTTGGTTCTATGAGCCCGTAAGATTTTGACCTAAGCTTGTATACTTTGGGATCTCTTCTCTTGCAGCCAGAAGAGTCCTTTGTGTTCCTGTCTCATCTGGTGTGTGTTCCTGTCTCATCTGGTGCATGTTTCTGTCACTGCCCTTCTTCACCATTTTGTACTTGAGTTTCATTCTGTCTCCCTTTGTGAGCTCCTGGAGAGCAAGGGCCTTGCCCTCTTCATCTTTGCATCCCATGTACCACACAGGACCTAACCAAGAGTTGGTGCCCAGTCAATACTTTGTGAATAAGTGTGTGAGTGAATGACTGAGGTGCGGAGGGTCAGACTCTACTTCTCCCAGACTCCGCTCTTGTCAGTTTCAAGACTTAGCCTGGGTACCAGCTACTTCCTTTCTTGGGCTGCTCTTGCTGTTTAAAGTGGCTGATGGTGGACACCCAGGAATCAGCAATTGGATCAGTTGCAAGTAACAGATTGGAAAAATAGTGGCTTAAACAATGCAAAGTATCTGTTTTTCTCATGTAACAAGAAGTAATTCAGGACTGCCAGGCATGGGTCTCCATGGTCTCATCAAGGACCCAGCTGAGCCAGCACAAGATCCACACCCCCACACCTCCAGCATCTCACGTGCACCCAGGTAGAAAAAGAGGGAAGGACAAAGGACAAACTAATGATTGCTAACTGGGTCAGTGCCCTTAAATGACACTTCCTCTAGCATCTCATTGGTCAGAATGATGTCACGTGATGGTCTTAGCTGCAAGGGAGACTGGCGAATATATTTTAGCAGGGCATATTACAGCCTTCAATAGAATTGTGGTTCTGTTTGTAAGGAAGCAGGGAAACGCAGACATTGAGTCTGCCTACCCACCCAGTTGCCATCTTCCCAGCCTTCTTTGCTAATGAGAGTTGCTATTGAGTATGGGTATTGAGTAGCACATACTCAGGGAAGTTGAGCTCAGTCCCAAAGGATGAATCCTGTCTAGTTTAAACCAGTCATGGTACTCCCATTTACACCCGAGATGGGTTTGGGCTGAGCATGTGACCTACTTCTGGATAATGAGACATAATTGCCTTCTGAGGGCTTTCCAGAGAGTTTTCCTCCCTCATAAAGAAACAGATGTGATGAGGTAATCACCTCCCCTTTTTCCTGTCTTGAACACAGTTGGGCGATGACGTGATCCTGAAATGGTCTTGGTAACCTGCAACCATGAGTGGTCAGGGCTATAGGAAGCCAAATGCGGAGGATGGTGAAGCAGAGAGATGGGAGTTCCTGGCTTGATGGAGTCTCTGAGTGGCTGAGTTTACCAATCTTGAAGTTGTCTACATCCAGGCTTCTTGTATAAGCCACATTTTAGCCATATGTTCTGCTACTTGCAGCTGAAAATACCTGATATTTGTGATTTGTCTGTCTAGCATCCTTCCCTTTGGGAAATAGCACCCTTTCTTTTTTGGGGGAACTCCTATCCTCACTCAACCCTGTGGTTCTAGTTGGGGATGGTATTCATTGTACCTCATCCTCCCTGGGGAAGGATGCCTGATACAAGCTAGAGCAGTCCTAATCCTTCCCTGAGATTGTTTTTTTTAAACTAAGCATACTAAGGAGCCTCTTAGAACAAGTCAACCTGGAGAAATAAACAGACACTCCACACACATGTGAGGGACAGGGAACCAAAGAGTCTTGCTGGAGGTCCAGTTGTCCTTGAGGCCAGCTGTTCCCATAGGTTGATTATGAGAGTTCATAGATGCCCCACTTTTTGCCTACACTGGTTCAAGTTGAATTTCTGTTACTTCTGACACACATGGGGCCTGAACCTCCTTCTTCCTCTACCTAAGTCCTTCCCACCCTTCAAATTTCCACTTGGTTGCCTTTTTATAGCCAATTCTTTGCTGGAGTTAGCTGCTGAGGACATAGGGATTATTAAGACTCAGTCCTCACAACCCAATGGAAAGACAGACACAGACAGTCACAATCCTGGGGGGCAAGTACTACAAGACACAGAAAACCTAAGGCCAAGGTGACTGATTTATTTTTATAACCTAATGTGGTTTGGATTTGTGTCCCTGACCTAATCTCAAGTCAAATTGTAATCCCCGTGTTGCAGGGGGTGCCTGGTGGGAGGTGATTGGACGATGGGGGCAGATTTCCACCTTTGATGCTATTCTTGTGATAGTGAGTAGGTTCTCACAATATCTAGTTGTTTAAAAGTGTGTAGCACCTCCACCCCATGCCTCTTCCTCCTGCTCCGGCCATGTGAAGACATGCTTGCCTCTTCTTCACCTTCTGCCATGATTATGTTTCCTGAGGCCTTCCCAGCCATGCTTCCTATAGAACCTACAGTACTGTGAGCCAATTACACTTCTTTTGTTTATAATTTACCCAGTGTCAGGTATTTCTTCATAGCAGTGTCATTGTGAGAACTGACTAATCCATAACTCTAGTGTCTAACAAAGGGTCTGGCACAGAGTGTTAGTGTGATGAATGAATGAACACATGCACAAATTTGGTTAGAGGAAAAAGCCTTTTCACCATATATAGCTTATGGTCAATGCTCTTATCCCTAGGGTTTTGCCGTCATGGCCCAAGCTATTTCACACCACATCCTATCCCATGCAACAGGATGGAGGAAGGAAGGGAGAGGAGGGGAAGGGCATGCCATCTCCATTTAGAGATTCAGCTGGGAAGCAACATGCATCATTTTACTCCATCCCATTGCCCAGAACTTAGTCGTGTGGCTTAGCCGCAAGGAAATCTGGGAAATGTAGTCTTTATTCTGGATGGCCATATTTGCGCCTAGCTAAAAACTAGGTGTGTGCGTGGAGTTCTATTTCCATGAAGGAGATCGGAGAACAGGTATTGATGTCCAGCTAGCGCCTCTGCCACAGTGGGGCCTCAGAATAAGGCAGATGTGATTTCAAAACTCAGTTTCTCAGATCTGTGATCTCAGCAAGTCACTTGACCTCTCTGAGCCCAACTCTCTTCATCTGTAAAATGGGAAGGATTGTGAGGGTTGGATGGCATAACTTGCACTCAGCACTTTATGGGGGTTAAATGTCTATCGCTCTTCTCTTTTCCCTCCAACAAAAGGACTCATGCTTGAATTCTAGCCCTGTCTTTAGGGCTCTATGTGACCTAGACTCCTGGGTCCTCTTGCTGGAGGAAGAGGTATTTAAGGCTTGACTGGATGATCACTTAGTGGGAAACTGAGAAGGAGATTCAAGATCATATAGATCTTTGGCTGGACGCAAAGATCTGAACCTGAGATTATAGTATAGGTTTTTTGACACCTGGAGTGAGTGTGTGTTGAGTGTTATGAAGCTTCTCCTAAGACAGCACACACACATGTTGCCCTACTCAGGCAAAACGGATAGACTCGAACAACAGTTTCTCTGTTCAGGTACTGCAGGGGTATACCTCCAGTTCCACTATTTGAGTGTCACTTGTTTGTCTATATGGCTGCCTTGTCCTGGACTGAGAGCTCCTGGGAGCAGGAAAAATCATTATATTTATTTATTTATTTATTGTATTTTTTTTGAGACGGAGTCTTGCTCTGTCACCCGGGTTGGAGTACAGTGGCCGGATCTCAGCTCACTGCAAGCTCCGCCTCCCGGGTTTACGCCATTCTCCTGCCTCAGCCTCCCAAGTATCTGGGACTACAGGCGCCCGCCACCTCGCCCGGCTAGTTTTTTGTATTTTAGTAGAGACAGGGTTTCACCGTGTTAGCCAGGATGGTCTCGATCTCTTGACCTCGTGATCCGCCCGTCTCGGCCTCCCAAAGTGCTGGGATTACAGGCTTGAGCCACCGGGCCCGGCCGGAAAAATCATTATATTTATTGAGCAGCTGTTATTTGCCACTTGATGTCTTATTTAGTTCTCACTACCACCTAGCAAGAACAGTTTTATTGTCCCCAGTTTGCAGATGGGGAAATTGAGGCTCTGAGTTTACTACAGTCACCTGTCTCTCAGTAGCAGAGCCAGAATCTGAGCCCCAGACTGCATCATGAGAGCCCATGTTCTTCCTCCTGCACCGTGCTCCCATTGCCTTGTTCATTTTCAAATCCCCAGCTCTCAGTATGGTTTCTAGAACACAGGAAATGTTTAATGAATTCTTAAAATAGAGAAAACCTTGTCACAGGGAGCAGTGGCTCATGCCTGTAATCCCAGCACTTTGGGAGGCTGAGGTGGGTGGATCATTTGAGGTCAAGAGTTTGAGACCATTCTGACCAACATGGTGAAACCCTGTCTCTACTGAAAATACAAAAAGTAGCCAGGTGTGGTGGTGCATGCCTGTAATCCCAGCTATTCGGGTGGCTGAGCACGAGAATCACTTGAATGCCGGGAGGAGGAGGTTGGAAGTTGCAGTGAGCCGTGATTGTGCCACTGAACTCCAGCCTGGGAAACAGACTGAGACTGTCTCAAAAAAAAAAGAAAAAAAAAAAAAA
>NW_016823127.1:244537-288987 GCF_001698545.2 Rhinopithecus bieti | reverse complement strand
AAAAAAAAAAAAAAAAAAAAAAAAAAAAAAAAAAGAGAGAGAAAGCCTTGTGTGGACCAGAGTTGAGGCGGAGGGGAAGAGGTATTAGACTCTCCTATCCCCATCCCTGAGCACCTCTCACTCCATTCCTGACCAGGCAGTTCTCCACTTTCCTGGGGGTCGCTTCACGCTAGGTCCAGATGACCCAGTGGTGGGGAATGTGGCTCAGCTGTAAGCTTAGATCCTTCTCCAGAGCACAGCTAGCTTCAGGATAGCTGTGAAAAAGTCTTTGTTACAGCTCTTTGGGGCTTGTTCTTGGAGCTCCCCACCCGGGGCACTCCCTGGCTCCCAGAACTTTCTCCCTGCCTTTCTCTCTTTCTTTCTTTTTCCTTTCTCTTTCTTTCTTTCTTTTTTCTTTCTCTTTCTTTTTTCTCTCTTCTTCCTGTTTTCTCTCTTTCTTTCTCTGTTTCTCTCCTTCCTTCTTTCTTTCTTTCTTTTTTTTTTTTTTGATGGAGTCTCGCTCTGTCGCCCAGGCTGGAGTGCAATGGCACGATCTCAGCTCACTGCAAGCTCTGCCTCCCAGGTTCATGCCATTCTCCTGCCTCAGCCTCCCGAGTAGCTGGGACCACAGGCGCCCGCCACCATGCCCAGCTAATTTTTTTGTATTTTTTAGTAGAGACGGGGTTTCGCCGTGTTTGCCAGGATAGTCTTGATCTCCTGACCTAGTGATCTGCCCGCCTCGGCCTCCCAAAGTGCTGGGATTACAGGCGTGAGCCACCATGCCCGCCCCCCTTTTTTTCTTTCTTTCTGTTTTTCTCTCTCTGTTTCTCTTTCTTTTCTTTTTTAAATAGAGACAGGGTCTTGCTTTGTTGGCCAGGCTGGTATTGAACTCCTGGCCTTGAGTGATCCTCCGCCCTCAGCCTCCCAAAGTGCAGGGATTGCAGGAATGAGCCACCATGCCAGGCCCCTTTCTCTTCTTTCTGCTTCACTGAACTTAACCATCCTAAATCCTTGTTTTAGAAGGAATCAATTTTTGCTTTTATTGGTTCTCTCTATAATATTTTTGTCTTCTGGCCAGGCGCGGTGTCTCATGCTTGTAATCCCAGAACTTTGGGAGGCCGACATGGGCAGATTACTTGAGGTCAGGAGTTTGAGACCAGCCTGTCCAACATGGTGAAATCCTGTCTCTGCTAAAAATACAAAAATTAGCCGGGTGTAGTAGTGCATGCCTGTAATTCCAGCTATTCGGGTGGCTGAGGCAGGAAAATCGCTTGAACCTGGGAGGTGGAGGTTGTAGTGAGCTGAGACCACGCCATTAGTCTCTAGCCTGGGTGACAGAGTGAGACTCTGTCTCAAAAAAGAAAAAAAAATTGTCTTCTATTGTATTAATTTCTGCTATTATCTTTATTACTTCTTCTACTTTATTTCTGTTGGATTTACTCTTTGCAATTCCTTGAGATGGAGCCTTAATTGACTATCAGCCTTCCTTCTTTCCTAACATATACATTTATGCCTACCAATATCCCTCTAAACATAGCTTCAACTGCATCTCATATGTTTTGCTGTTCCATATTTTCATTATTATTTAGTTAAAATTGTCTAATTTCTATTATCATTTCTTCCTTGATCCTTGAGTTATTTAGAAGTATTTTGCTTTATTTGTAAGCATTTGGATATTATCTAGATTCTTTTGTTTTGTTTTGTTTTGTTTTGTCTTAGAGATGGGAATCTTGCTGTGTTGCCCAGGCTGGTCTTGAACTCCTGGGCTTGAACTCCTGGGTCTTGAACTCCTGGGCTCATCATCCTGCCTCAGCCTCCTGCGCAGCCGAGATTACAGGCATGAGAAACTACACCCAGCTGGGGCTATGTATTTTTTCAAGAACATTGATTTCTGGCTTCCAACTTAGTATGTTTTCATTCTCAAAAATTCATTGAAACTTACTTTTAACCCAGGCATGTCAGTCATCATCATACTTTTCTACTTTTTTACATGCCTGTAATCCCAGCACTTTGGGAGGCCAAGATGGGCAGATCACCTGAGGTTAGGAGTTTGAGACCAGCCTGGGCAACGTGGTGAAACTCCATCTCTACCAAAAAAAAAAAAAAAAATTACCTGGGCACGGTGGCACATGCCTGTAATCCCAGCTACTTAGGAGGCTGAGGCAGGAGAATCGCTTGAACCCAGGAGGTGGAGGTTGCAGGAAGCTGAGATCGTGCCACTGCACTCCAGCCTGGGTGACAGAAGACACGTTCTCAAAAAAATAAAATTAAAAAATAAATAAATAAAATAAAATAATAAAATGAAAATGAAATGTGTCTCATTGGGCTAAAATCGAGGTGTCCCCAGGGCTGCTGTCCTTCATGAGTCTCTAAAGGACACTCCATTTCCTTTCCTTTTCTGGCCTGTAGAGGTTTCCTGAATTCCTTGGCTCACAGTCCCTTTGCATCTTTAAAGCCAGCAGTGACCGGTTGAGCCTTTCTCATGCAGCATTTCCACTATTTGAGTGTCACTTGTCTGGCACTCCCTCTTCCACATCTACGAACCCTTACAATTTCACTGGGTCCATCCAGATAAGCCAAGTTAATCTCCTTATCTCAAGGCTACTTGACTAACAGCCTTAATTCCATCTGAAATCTTATTTCCTTTTGCATGTGACATATTTACAGCTTCTGTGCATTAGGATGTAGACATCTTGCTGGTGGGACATTTGTTCCTTTGTTCCTTTGTTTGTTTGTTTTTGAGACAAGAGTTTTGCTTTGTCACCCAGGCTGGAGTGCAATGGTGCAATCTTGGCTCACTGCAACCTCCGCCTCCCAGGTTCAAGTGATTCTCCTGCCTCAGCCTCCAGAGTAGCTGGGATTATAGGTGTGTGCCACCATACCCGGCTAATTTTTGTATTTTTAGTAGAGACGGGGTTTCACCATGTTGGCCAGGCTGGTCTCCAACTTCTGACCTCAGGTGATTCACCCACCTCGGACTCCCAAAGTGTTAGATTACAGGTGTGGGCCACCACGTCCAGCCCAGTTTGGGTAAATTTTTCATGTGCAATTGAAAAGAATATCTATTATGTAGTTGCTCTGTTAGGTCAAATTTGTTTAATCATTTTGCCAAATTTTCTATAACCACACTGGATATAATTTTTTTTTTTTTTTTTTGAGAGAGTCTTACTCTGTTGCCCAGGCTGGAGTGCAGTGGTGCGATCTCTGCTCGCTGCAGCCTCCGCCTCCTAGGTTCAAGTGACTCCCCTGCCTCAGCCTCCTGAGTAGCTGGGATTACAAACATGAGCCACCATGCCCGGCCAGATGTAAAATTTTTATCTGCTTGTTCTATAAATTACTGAGAGAAGTGTATTAAAATATTCCATTAGTCAACTCTTGTTTTGCACTTGTTAAATTTTCCTTTTGGTTCTGCCAATTTTTTGTTTTGTTTTGTTTTGTTTGAGACTGAGTCTCGCTCTGTCCAGCCCAGGCTGGAGTACAGTGGCATGATTTTGGCTCATTGCAACCTCCGCCTCCCAGGGTCAAGTGACTCCCACGCCTCAGCTTCCCAAGTAGCTGGGATTACAGGCACCAGCCACAATGCCTGGCTAACTTTTTTTTCTTTTTTTTTGAGGCGGAGTCTCACTCTGTGGACCGGACTGGAGTGCACTGGCCGGATCTCAGCTCACTGCAAGCTCCGCCTCCCGGGTTTACGCCATTCTCCTGCCTCAGCCTCCCGAGTAGCTGGGACTACAGGCGCCCGCCACCTCGCCCGGCTAGTTTTTTTTTTTGTATTTTAGTAGAGACGGGGTTTCACCGTGTTAGCCAGGATGGTCTCGATCTCCTGACCTCGTGATCCGCCCGTCTCGGCCTCCCAAAGTGCTGGGATTACAGGCTTGAGCCACCGCACCCGGCCTAATTTTTGTGTTTTTAGTAGAGACAGGGTTTTACCATGTTAGTCAGGCTGGTCTCGAACTCCTGACCTTGAGTGATTCATCTGCCTTGACTCCCAAAATTCTGGGATTATAGGCATGAGCCACTGCGCCCAGCCTTGGTTCTGCCAATTTTTACTTTATATGTTATGAAGCTATGTTAATATGTGCATACAAATTAAAACATACTGTCCTAAGAGATTGATTCTTTACCATCATGAAATGTCCCTTTTATTTTTAGCAATGCTGCTTGCCCTAAAGTCTGCTTTAATATAACTATACCAACTTTCTTTGAAGTAATGTTTGCATGCTATATATTTTCTATCCTTTTAATTTCAATCTTTCTATGTAGTTTTTTCAACCCAGATTGACACTATTGGAATATGTATCTTTTTATATTTAGCACAATTACTAATTTACATTAAAATTGTTTAAATCAGCCCACTTACTATTTATTTTCTATTTTTTTTTTTTTTTTTTTTTTTGAGACGGAGTCTTGCTCTGTCACCTGGGCTGGAGTGCAGTGGCCGGATCTCAGCTCACTGCAAGCTCCGCCTCCCGGGTTTATGCCATTCTCCTGCCTCAGCCTCCGGAGTAGCTGGGACTACAGGCGCCCGCCACCTCGCCCGGCTAGTTTTTTGTATTTTAGTAGAGACGAGGTTTCACCGTGTTAGCCAGGATGGTCTCGATCTCCTGACCTCGTGATCCGCCCATCTCGGCCTCCCAAAGTGCTGGGATTACAGGCTTGAGCCACCGCGCCCGGCCTTATTTTTACTATTCTTTTAGTAGCTTGTTAGTTACATATTCTTTTCCAATTCTTTTAGTGATTACTGTAGGAAAATATGTTGATCCTGGACAGATTAGAGTTTAATATAAAATTAGTACTTTTGCTACTTCCAGGACAATGTAAGGACATTAGAATATTTTAATTGCATTCACCTCTTCCCAATTTTTGTTTTTATTGTTGTCATTAATTGTAAAACTCACAAGACGTAATTGCTCTTATTTTCAACCATTATTAAGTAAAATTTATCCACATACGTATCCTTTCTGTTGTTCTTCACTGGAATCTCCATGCTTCCTTCAGGGATCATTTTCCCACTCCCTAAAGCACTTCCTTTAGTGAAATTTTGTTGATGACAAAAACCGTTAGTGATGAGTCCTCTTAGGTTTTTGTTTGTCTGAAAACATTATTTCATCTCCATTTCTGAAGGATGTTTTTACTGACACTAGAATTCCAGTAATTTCCTTTCTGCACTTTGCAGATATCAGTTTATTGTCTTCCTTTCTCCATTCCTTCTTTGAAAAGTTAGCTGTCAGTCTTGCTACTGCTGCTTGAAAGGTAATGCATCTTTTTCCTTTGGATGCTTTTCAGATTTTTCTCTTTGTGTTTGATTTACAAATGTTTCACTATTTACAACTGTTTCACTGTTAGGGGCTTAGTTGTGGTTTTCTTTTCGTGCTTGGGGTTCCCTGAGATTCTTGAATTTGTGGCTTAATGTCTTTCAACAGCTTTGGGAAAATTCTCAGATGGTCTCTATTGGAACATTATTTCGACCAGGTGTGGTGGCTCACACCTGTAATCCCAACACCTTGGGAGGCCGAGGTGGGTAGATCATGAGGTCAGGAGTTCAAGACCAGCCTGACCAATATGGTGAAACCCCATCTCTACTAAAAATACAAAAATTAGCCAAGCATGATGGCAGGTGCCTGTAATCTCAGCTACTTGGGAGGCTAAGGCAGGAGAATTGCTTGAACCTGGATGGCAGAGGTTGCAGTGAGCTGAGATCACGCCACTGCACTCCAGCCTGAGTGACAGAGTGAGACTCTGTCTCAAAACAAAAAAACAAAAACAAAAACAACACAAAAAAACACCAAAACAAAACAAAAAACCATTATTTCCACCCTAATTGTGCTGTTTACTTCTTCTGGGTCTCCTTACATGTTAGACCTTCTCACTATGTCCCATATTAAGCTTCTACCTTTTTCTGCACTTTTCATTCTTTTCTCTTAGTCTTTATTCTGGGTAATTTATTTTGGTCTTTCTGATAGAGTTCACTTCAGCTGTATCTGATCTGCAGTTAAATCTATTTATTGAGTTCATAAGTTCATTTAATGTATTTTTCAATTCTATTATTTCCATTTGATTCCTTTTTACAATTTACAATCCTCTGTTGAAATTCTCCCATTTGTCATCTAAAGTCCTGAGTAGGCTTCCCTGTAATCCCAGCACTTTGGGAGGCCAAGGCAGGAGGATTGCTTGAGCCCAGAAGTTCAAGACCAGCTGAGCAACACGGTGAAACCCCATCTCTACAAAAAATACAAAAATTAGCCAGGTGCAGTGGTGCATACCTGTAGTCCCAGCTACTCAGGTGGCTGAAGTGGGAGGATCCCTTGAACCTGGGAGGTGGAGGTTGCAGTGAGCTGAGATGGAGCCACTCCAGCCTTGGGGGAAGAGTGAGACACTGCCCCCCCCCCCAAAAAAAAAGCCCTGAATATATTAATGATAATTATTTTCAAGTCTATGTCTTATAACACCACTATCTGGACAACAGGCCCATCATGGCCTGTTTTAAATTAAATATTTTATTTCAAAATAACTGTAGACTCACTCAGTTGTAAGAAATAACATAGAGAGAGCCCATGTACTCTTTACCCAGCTTCCTTTAATGGTAACATCCTACGAGAGTAGAGTACAACATCACAACCGGGATGTTAACACTGATACTGTCTTATTTAGGTTTCCCTAGTTTTACCTGTAGTTGTGTGTGTGTGTGTGTGTGTATATATGTGTGAGGGTAATGTGTGTGTGTATGTATATATGTGTGTATGTGTATGCATGTGTGTGTATGTGTGTTTGTGTGTGTATATGTGTGCATGTATGTGTATGTATTTGTGTTGTATGTGTGTGCATGTGTGCATGTGTGTGTATGTGTATGTGCATATGTGTTTGTGTGTGTATGTGCATGTGTATGTGTGTATATATGTGTGTAATGTGTGTGTATGTGTGTGCATGTGTGTGTATGTGTGTATGTGTGTGTATTTGTGTGTGTGTGTGTGTGAGAGAGAGATATTTAATTGTAGGCAATTTTATCACATGTGTAGGTCTAGTGACCTTAAAAAATTTTTTCCCCCTCTGTCTGGATTTTCAGTCATTCAGTTTCATTTCCAGATATGTCTGGTAATTTTTTTTTTTATTGAATGCCAAACTTTGTGTAACAAAAATATAATGTGAGAGTTTGGATGGCGTTGTTCTCTTCCTCCAGAGAATTTACTTGGCTTCTGGCAAGCTGTTGGTGAAGAGGCAGACACCTTAATTCAATCAATGAATGGGATGCTTGGAAACTGCCATTCTGTGTGTGGGAGGGCTGGACTATTTCCCTACTCGAGTGTGTAACCCACTAAAAGCCTGGGTCATTTACCAGAGCTCCTCATCCTAAACTTCAGTTTTTACCTGGAAGCTCTAGTTCTCATTGTCATGTAATTTCTTGAAGATATTAACTGACTCCTCAACTTAGCCATTTGTTGTTAGTGGATAGGGGCCATAAGAGGAAGGCTGCTGCCCCAGAATCCAGGCTCACCTCTCTGAACTTCTCTTCTCCCTGGGATCTTTGTCCCTCAACTCTGGCTTATCTTGATACCTCTCCAATGACTTCCTTGGATGCCTTCTTTTATTTTTTTTTTTGAGATGGAGTGTTGGGATTACAGGGGTGAGTTATTACTGCATCTGGCCAGATAATGGATTTTAAGAGAAGAAACTGCATTTTTAGGAGACAATGGTGGCTTGGAACAGAGTGGTAGTAGAGTGGAGAGGAGTGGACGTGGGTTGAGATATGAGTTAGTGGTTGAGTCATTGGGCAATGGATAGAATAGATGGGTAAGAGAAAGAGAGAAGTCAACGAGCAGCCGGAATTGAGCCTATTTATTTGAGCCTATTTATTGGGAAGGGGGTGAGTGGGGCAGGGAGAGGAAGATGAAGTGTTTAGTTTTGGATACATGCATTTTGAGACTCCTATTGGGTAACCTGCATATGCAAATGTGGAGTTCAGGGAAAAATCTCGGAGGGAGTCAAAACCATGGGCCTAGATGAGATTTCCTAGGGAAAGCATCTAGGTAGAAAGAATAAAGAGACCCAGAACTGCACCCTGGGGTACGACAGCATTTAGGGACCAGGGAGATGAGGAGGTATCAGAAGGAGCCTGAGAAGGAACCGCCAGTGAAATAGAGCAGTGGTTCTCAAAGTGCGGTCCCAGGACCAGCAGCCATAGCATCATCTGGCACTTGTTAGAGAGGCAGACTGTTGGCCCCCGCCTCAGATCTACTGCCTCAGAACCTCCAGGGTGGGGCCCAGCGGTCAGCGACCAGTGCTTTAACTCGCTCCAGGCTATTGTAATGCAGGCTACAATTTGAGAACCACTGAGGTGAAAGACAAACCAGGACAGAGTGTGTTTTGGAAGGCAAGAGGATACATTTTTCAAGAAGGAAGGAGTGTGTTTGATGCAGCTGAGAATGTGGCTAAGACAATGGCAGTAGGCCTGGCCACTGGATTTTGCAACATGGACGTTATTGTTGGCCTGGACAGGTGAGACTTTGGTGGAGTGGGAGTGTGGGGGGAACAGCAGCCTCATGGGAACTGGACAAGGTGTGAATGAAGGTGGGATGAAGTGGCATAACAACTGTAGAATTAGCTGGCTGTGGTGGCTCATGCCTGTAATCCCAGCACTTTGGGAGGCCAAGGCAGGAGGATTATTTTGAGCTCAGGAGTTTGAGACCAGCCTGGCCAACATGGCGAAACTCCGTCTCTACTAAAAATATAAAAATTAGCCAGGTGTGGTGGCAAGTGCCTGTAATCCCAGCTACTCTGGAGACTGAGGCAGGAGAATCGCTTGAACCCAGGAGGCAGAGATTGCAGTAAGCCAAGATGGTGCCACTGTACTCCAGCCTGGGTGACAAAGCGAGTCTCCATCTAAAAAACAAAAACAAAAAACCCCAAAACTCCCAAAAAACTGTAGACCCACTGTCTAGCAAAGGGTTAACTCAGCAGGCTTGGGCTGATCGAACCCTGCACATTCCAAAGAAAGGACTGGGCCTGGAGCAGCTCCCCAGCAGGTAACTTCCAAACCCTTGGAAGGTCCTGCCTGATGAGACTGTCTTTGTTTACCTTTGGCCATGCCAGCTAATTTATGCTGACAAAGTCTTTTATGGCAAATGCCCTTAGTCACACTGTATCAGTTTGACCTCTGGAGGGGGGTCCTTAGACTGAGTAGTTAAGGTCAGTCATATGGGTCCTCCATTACCTAATCATCCCCTAGTATAGACCCTGGACACCAAGACTGGGGTGAGCTTCCCTGATGGACAAGTCTCTTGTGCGTGTGTCACACATCATTGCTGAGTGAATGAAGTGCTGTCTGTAGGACTCTGGGAGAGAACGACTGGAATTCTTTTCCTGGTCTGTCCTGGATTCCACCCTATATACCTTTCTCCTTGGCTGATTGGCATCCATATCCTTTCAATGTAATAAACCATAACCGTGAGTTTAGTGGCTTTTCTGAGTTCTGTGAGTCCTTCCAGTGAATCATCAAACCTGAGGGTGGTCCTGGGAACCCCTGATACACCTGATTTTTCAAGAAGTTTTGCAGTGAAAGGAGAAAAGGAATGAGTGACAGCTGCAGGAGGTATTGGCTCGAGGATTCTGTGTGAGAGAGGAGATACTGGGGCAGGCTTGGAGGCCCATCGAAATGACAAAGTAGATAAGGATAGGTTGGTAATGCAGGAGAAATGCTGCTGAGAAGACAAAGTGGAAGGGGATCCATTACACAGTGCCTCTGATAGGAGCAGTGACGGTTTATTCAGAGTAACTGGGGGAAGCCAGAAAATCTGGGTACAGTGCGGGTTTGCAGGCACTGTGGTGGGGTGATGGGAGAAGACTGAACTAATGGTTTTCTCAATGAACTAGGAGTTGAGACCACCCTTGAGTGTGCAGGGCTGGGAGTGGAGGGCTGTAGATTTGAGGAGAGAGGGGATATGATATAGTCACTTTGGAGAGCAAGACCCCAAACAAGGAATGTGTACTAAGATTGCAGGCCAGGATTGGAGATCTCTGGCAAAGGACCAAAAATGAAAGTCAGGCTGGGCACGGTGGCTCACACCTGTAATCCCAGCACTTTAGGAGGCCGAGGCAGGTGGATTATTTGAGGTCAGGAGTTCGAGATCAGCCTGACTAACATGGTGAAACCCTATCTCTACTAAAAAAAAATACAAAAAAGTTAGCTGGGCATGGTGGCATGTGCCTGTGGTCCCAGCTATTCGGGAGGCTGAGGTAGGAGAATCACTTGAACCTGGGAGGCGGAAGTTGCAGTGAGCCAAGATTGCGCCATTGCACTCCAGCCTCGGACACGGAGTAAGACTCCGTATCAAAAATAAATAAATAAATAGAAAAGAAAATGAGGGTCAACACACATCAAAATCTGTGCTTTTTCACATCTGCATTCAATTGTGCAGGTGCTGGCACGAAGCAGGTGGTCAGCAGTATTTCATCTTCACTGGGACAAAGCATAAAGGACTCGAGGTCGTGTGTCTGGGTGGGCTCAAGTGACCAAGCGAGTGCTGTCACCTCCTTCCTAAGACCTCATCCTTCTCCCAAGTCCTCCACAAGAGCTACCTTCTTCAAAAAGCAGGTGGACAGCAGTATTTCACCAGGGTTGGACTTTGCCAGCTGAGTGGGACAGAGGGAGACGGAGTGTTTGCAAGTAAACTGGTGCAAGAGAGGATAAACAAGGCATAGCTGCCTATAGCTTAATTTTGCTCAGTGGTAATTAAAATATTTTTATTTTAAAACAAATCTGGATTCATTCTGGAGTAGAATGAAAAAAGCACATGAATTTTTCAGATAACTTAGCAGACTTCCAAGGCGGTTTCCCTGTTTTGAAGTGCCACTGCCAGGGATACCTATCCCCCTGGTCCTCACGTGGTGAATCTACTCTTGTTGGAAGTTTGGGAAGCTTTGGAAAAGTCTGGAAAGCCCTGTCCTGCCGGTGTGATCCCCTGTTTCCTGGCTAGCACCCTGACTTTTCACAGGGATCATCTGAGGACGGCATCCAACCAAGAACAGTGACAGTATTGAGAGTAGGAGGATGAAGCCTTTGTGGGTCTAAGATGGTGTGTGCAGGGAGGGCTGGGGACTAATCAAGACCCTCTTAAGGATGGGGCAGGTGCTGCAGGGGTGGGGTGGGGTAGCTGACCCTGATGCTGGTCTTAGAGTCCAGTCTAGAGGCCACAACATCAGAGGAGTCTGGGTAGTGTGGGGAAGGGAGCGGCTGAAATACAACAACCAGACTCCCTCACCCCGGCCCCTCCCTAGGACCGCAAGAGAGGAAACACTCTGGGGGTCCAGACAAGTGACTGGGACAGACTAGGTCCCAGGAAACAAGTCAGGGACCCGGATCCCAGAACTAGAGCACAAGATGTGGACGGGGTATTGGGAATGAGGCCGAAGCCCAGTTATCAGAACTGGGACACGTTCCATGTGGGACTTGGGTTCTTTACATCCTTCCTGCATAAATTCTGGGAAATGGGGTGTGTCTAAGCCTGGAACAGGGAGAACTTGTCAGCTGGGGGGCATATTGAGGGGCACGTGTGGTTTTGGGGCAGTCCAGGATCAGGCATCTTCTCTGCCTTTCCCTGCTGCCCTGTCCAAAGCAGCCCCCTCCTTCCTGCCCAGCACCTCCCAGGGCAGCCCCATCCCAAAAGAAGAGCCTCAGAGTAAACGGCATGTTTATTTTGAACATTCAATTTTACAAAAACAAAAAGGTAACAAAACCATGACACAGATCACACACATACACACACACACGCACGCACACGCACACATGTTGCAGCTCATGTCAATTTATGTACAAAACAGGGAGAGGAGAAAGGAATGAGGCTGGGGAGGGGTTGTCAGTAGGGTGCACTAATGTCACAGTGTCAGACAACTTGACATGCTCACTCACACTCAGCCTGGGCCCACGTGAGCCCCTTCCCCACCTAGGGGTCAGAGGTCAGGGTGGGAGGTGGGGTCTGGGGTGGCAGGCAGCTGGAATAAAGGGTGAAGAGAGTAATCCCATCTCTGGGAGGGAGTCCCTTTCCACATTTACTCAGGCCAAGGGTGCTGGGACACACAGAGGAGGGGGGACTCAGTGCTGGGGAGAGGCTGCTGTGTCCTAGAGAGGGCTGAACGCAGTCAGAAGGCTGAGCTCAAGTCTCCCTGGTCCAGCTGGGTGGCCTTGAGGGTCGTTCCCCTCCCCGGGCTTCAGCTTCCTCATCTGTAAAATGAGGGCTTTGGCCTCCTCTCAGAGCCCTTCCTGCCCAAATCTGTGGTCCCAGGTGATGCAGAGTGGTGGCAAGGGGATCGGTCCCCTTGGGATGTCGGTGGGGGCACCACGTGCCACAAGATGGGAAGATCTGGCAGATAACAGCTGGGAAGCACCTGGTTTAGGGCTTGGCCCCAAGCAGGAGTTGGAGGAAGAGCAAGTTCCCTCCCCTTCCCTGCCAAGGACTCTTGGGAGATGCTCAGTTTCCTTTTCTTTTACAGCTCTCCTCTGAACTCCAGCTGAGCTAGAGAAGGGCTAAAGCTCTGGCCCATGGTAGAAGGGACACATTCCCTAAAGCAGCTGAGCCCCGTGGCATAGCTTCACCAAGGGGACCCTGGCCCTAGGGCTGGCCCACTCCCCACCTCTGTTCCTTCACTTCAAGCCCTGTGGGCTGGGGAATGGTGTCAGAACACATCTGGAGCAATGGTGCCCAGATGACACTCTATACAGTGAGTGGGTACTCGGACCCTGGAGGTAACCCCCTTTGGTTTGAAATCTGGGCTCCATCACTCGCTAGCTGATTGACACCAGGCAGATGACATCACCTCTCCGTGCCCCAGTTTCCTCACCTGTCTAACGGAGCCAAGAACGTCCTAACTTAGAACTGTGTTGTGAGGATCAACAGGACGGTGCCAGTGCCACTCTCAGTGCAGTGCCGGATGGCAGGACAAACACGGGCTCCATTGTGGTTATCAGCCAGGAGCAGCTTAGGATTTGACTGGGCCATGTCTGACTCCTCTTGCCCTGTCTGCTTGGATGTGCTCAGGGGCAGCAGAAGATAGGAAAAGTGGGACCTAAACAGTGGCGCTGGGGAAATTTGTTCCTGTTCCCTTTGGAAGGCTGAGTGGGTGAGGCGGCACGGGAACAAGGCTTAGACGTCAGAGGTCCCATCTTCACTGGGACAAAGCATAAAGGACTCGAGGTCGTGTGTCTGGGTGGGCTCAAGTGACCAAGCGAGTGCTGTCACCTCCTTCCTAAGACCTCATCCTTCTCCCAAGTCCTCCAAAAGAGCTACCTTCTTCAAAAAGCAACAGATCAAGCTTGGCGTCACTGAAATCGAAGTTCTGAATTCTGCCGTCACCCCAGCAACAGTGCCATTATGATGAGACACTTGACACAGCCCTTGGGTTGATGTCATTGGCTGTTACCGTGGCAACCTAGGTCTCAGCAGGTCTGGCTGAAGTCCGCCATCGCCTTTTCTTCCAGTGGGATTGTACTGGAGGGGCTGGGCAATCTATTTATGTTCTCGAAATGGAAAGGATCTGGGTGCTGGAGGGAATGCGTCTTGCAGGAGCTTCCATGGCACTGAGCCCCCTGGCCTGCAGCTCTTGCATCATGTCTCAGGCTAAGTGGCCTCAGGGAGTGGAGACAGACAGGGGAACAAAAAGGCAGACAAAAGGTACAATGCCCACTTGAGCCAGGGAGCCTGCAGCTGCTCGGACACCTGGTAGGTGACTAGCAGGGGAGGGACACCTCAGCTCTCCATTCTGCCGAAGCGCCCAGGGATCACAACCTCCTTCCTGCATTTCCTGGCGGGGGGACGCCAAGATGTTTGGGTGTTACGTAAAGGAAGACGTTCCAGGTGTCATACTGGAAAGCATCTGACCTCTCAGATGTCCACCTGCTTAGGTGTAGACTGAACTCAAAGGCCTTCAAGGGCAGGCAGCATGGAAGGGGAAGAGCACTGAAGAGGGAGTCAGATGCCCTGAGCTCTAGTCCTGGCTCTGCCCCATCGTGCTCTGTGATCCTGTGCAGGTCATGGGTCCTCCCTGAACTCTTCCCCATTTCTCACAAGCAAGATGCAGATGTGGTGCCAGATGGGGTGGCTTTTCTCATCTCTAAGATTATTATTATTATTTTCTGAGACAGAGTCTTGTTCTGTTGCCCAGGCTGGAGTGCAATGGTGTGATCTTGGCTCACTGCAACCTCTACCTCCTCGGTTCAAGAGATTCTCTTGCCTCAGCCTCCCGAGTAGCTGGGACTACAGGCGTGCACCACCACATAGGCTATCTTTTGTATTTTTAGTGGAGATGGGAGTTCACTATGTTGGCCAGGCTGACCTCGAACTCCTGACCACAAGTGATCTGCCCGTCTTGGCCTCCCAAAGTGCTGGGATTACAGGCATGAGACACCATGCCCAGCCTCTCAGCTCTTAAGATTCTGACACTCTCTTGGAGAAGCTGGTGATGACTCAAGGGGACCAGGAAGCATCAGCTCTTTGAGATACTCTCAGACAGGCAAGGGTGCCAGGCTGGGGTGATCCAGAGGGAGCTGGTTTTTTACAATCCATGCATGAGGTTAGTCTGCCTTGAACCTTGCCCTCGACTCTGAGTCTCTGCTGACCCTAACCCATGACTGGCTTCATCCCATCTACTGCCGAGTACCGGGAACTACCCCTGCTAAGCCCAGGGTCACCAGTGCTTTCCCCACATATCCACCTGGAATCACAGAGAAGCTCACACCCAATCTGGAGGGCAAATGACCAAAGTGAGGGCCTCAGCTCACGAATGAGGAACACCAAGCCCAGAGAGGGCAGGGACTTATAGAAGGCCACACAGGACATTAGCAGGGCTGGCTAGGAACCAAGGGCTCCTCCCTCTCACCCAGCACTCTGCCCACTGCTTCATGCTTCTCCCCTCCCTCTCAGCTTCTTCCTTCCTGCCCCAGGACCATGCACAGGGTAGGTAATGTGGCTCTGCCAAAGGCGGGGTCTCCTGAGCCATGAGGCCTCTGCCTTAGGGCTGCTGCCAGCCCAGGCTGAAGTGGCCCAAGTCCTATCCTTTGCATGGAGGGAGAGGGATGACTATCCCAGTGGCCATTGCTATGGGTGAGCACAAGGGGTGACTGCAGCCCTTTGGCCTCCCGGGGTCTTTGTTTCCTTCCCTCCAGGCTGGAGCGGGGAAAAGAATGTCCTGGAGACTGAGGTGGGGCTGGGCCAGGCGTGGAACCAACATTCAAACTACTACACACAAAGAGAGGAGGAAAGAGGAGGAAGAGGGAGGCATGGGTAGGGTGAGGGAGGCTCCATTGAGATCCCACTGCCCTTGACTGGCAGCTGGTGGAAAGTGGGAGGAGGATAACTCTAACCTCCGATGTCCTCATCATCCCCTTCTACAGCCTGTTGTGGCCCTGAAGGGGAAGCCACTGGGCCTGTTGCATGGGGGACAAGGGAGTGGGTGGCCACCCCCACCACTGAGATAGTGGGGTTCATCTCATACGCAACCCTACCCTACTGGGGGTGCTGTGAAAATTAGTGAAATCAGATGCAATCGATGGGCAGGGAGGGGTGGGGTAAGAGACAACTCCAGTGCAATGCCAGGCGGGCAGGCTCCCACTGTTCACTTGAGATGCTCCTCCCCACCCAGGTGGGGACAGGGGACACACTCACAGGGCGGGCGTTCTGGAGGTGTGGGTACAGGTGAGAGGAAACGGGAGGCACAGCCAGGAGTGGGGCAGGAGGGAAGGCCAGTGTGTGGGCAGGCTGAGGAGGGAATATGACCCCTCTCAAGTCCCCAAAGTGGCAGGCAAAGGAGGGGTCCTGGATGAGGTGGCCCCTCATGCCTTGGCTCTCCCCTTGCAGACATCGAAGGCAGCCTTTGTTGCGCCCCCAAAGGCTTCCACCAGCTTGTCTTCCCAAGGAAAGATGTTGCCCAGCAGTGGCGCAGTGCAGTTGGCAATGCCCAAGACCTGGGCTGGTGTCAGGGCGTGGTCCCACAGATTAAACTGGGCAATGTCACCGACAAAGGCCTGGGTAGCATCAAACCGGCCACCCAGGGTATCCTGGGCCAAGACAGCAGCAGAGAAAGGAGAGACATGGAATGAGGGAGCAGAAAAGACAGGCAGGCTGACTCAGTCAGACTCTTGTCCCCGAGGAAGCCTCACCTTCGTCCCCACTGAAGCCCTCCCCCAAAGCTCTAGCCCCACCTCCAAGATTCTAGCTCCTTGGGCATGTCTCTGATCTCTCTGGCTCTCAGTCTGCCCATCTGCACAATGGGGAGGTCCAGCCCCAATACCAGCCTGAGCCTTACCTGCTCCTGGCCCAGGATAAGGATCCCATGAGGCTTGATGGGGTGCCAGGCAGCCAGGTTCTCACCAGAGCCCTGCAGCTCCCCGTCCTGGTAGGCAGACCATAGGCCATCCCTTGTGGTCCAGGCGACGCAGATGTGGTGCCAGTCATTGTCTTTCAGGCTCAGGGGCAGCTGGGCCACCTGGACACAGGTCCCCCAACCCCAGGTCAGAGGTGCCTCAAGGCCCAAGGCCCATGGCTGAGGAAGCGGGGTGGGGCAGGGGAGACCTATGTCCATTCATCCAGGGCCCAACCCCAGGCCTGACCCTCTCCATCCTCCTGCCCAGTGTCTTTCCCTGACTCCTCTCTCCTCTTTCTTCAAAGACCAAACCAGATCACAAGGGACTCTCTGGTTTTGGTTTTCAGTTGTCACGAGGTAGTTCACTCACTCTCCAACCTATTAAGGTCTATAAAAGTGGCCTATTAAGGTCACTTAGGGTGGGAGGGATGTCTCATAACCCCAACTTCCCCTGAACACCTCACACAGCACTCAGCACACAGCTGGGGCTCAAGAAGTACTGGTAGGGGGCTGGGCGCAGTGGCTCATGCTTGTAATCCCAGCACTTTGGGAGGCTGAGGCGGGCCGATCACAAGTTCAGGAGATCGAGACCACGGTGAAACCCCGTCTCTACTAAAAATACAAAAAATTAGCCAGGCGTGGTGGTGGGAGCTTGTAGTCCCAGCTACTCAGGAGGCTTAAGCAGGAGAATGGCGTTAACCTGGGAGGCGGAGCTTGCAGTGAGCCGAGATTGCACCACTGCATTCCAGCCTGGGTGACAGAGCAAGACTTTGTCTCAAAAAGAAGAAAAAATGCTCAGCCCTCTCTTTGTTCTCTGGAATGTACCTTTGTTTTACACTGAAGGCTGCCTCTCCCTGGTTTGCAAACTGTTGACTGGAATAAAGTCTCTTTCCTCCAAATTTATTTTCAGATAACTCTTATTCACAAAGACTAGGCTGAGAACTGAACAAGATCTGCCATGAGCCAGAGATGCATTCTTGTTGCTGACCTATGCCACCCACCTGCCACCCTGCCTTCCAGGGTCTGTCCTGCTGCATCTGGAAACTTCTCCCACTGTCTCCACCAACCCTGACATGCCTTTCTCTTGAGGGATGTTTCTGCCTAAACTAGACCCTTCCTGTTTCCCACCTGCTAAGGGGATAATGACTTTATGGGCAGACAGCCCCAGCACTAATGCTCAATGGTAGCCGTAGGAACTGCAGACTCCCAGGCTTCCTATTCCCCCTCATTAGCATGCCAAATCCCACTCCAAATGTTCCCCCATAGCCTGAGAGAGCACAGTCAAACTCCTCAGCCTGCATGCCTGACAACTCCTGATCTGGCTCCAACCTGCCTTTTCTCTTGCCCCCTCTGTTCTTACACATTCTCAGTGCCAATCAGCTCTGCCTACTCTTTGTCCCTGAGCCCTTTGTGTGCACTCTCATCTCAGCCCCTTTGCTTGCCACCCTCCTTGCTTCCAGGCCATCCTTCATCCTGGAGTCCCTCCTCAAGACTATTCCACCCAACAACGGCCTCTGCTTCCTGTAACTCCAAAACTCTTTCACTGGGGAATTGTAGCTGGGTGGAGACTTTTGAAAAACAGACAGATCTGGGTTCAAATCTCACCTACTAGTTGTTTGACATTGGCAAGTCACATAATCTCTTGATGCCTCAGTTTGACTCATCCACAAAATTGGAATGTAATTGCTTACCTTAGAGTAGCCATAGGAGTGAAATGAGATAATACATGCCAGGTGTCTAGTGGGGCCTGGCACATAGTAAGTGCCCTTTTGCTACATCCTGATGAACTTCCTAATTTTATTCTCTTACCCACAAAGGAATAATAATGTAAACATGTCTTGTCTACTTTAGAAGGGTGACTTATATCGGGAAAATGGCACAAGATAGCAAGGATGGCTTTTAAAAGTGCATACTTGGGCCAGGCATGGCGGCTCATGCCTGTAATCCCAACACTTTGGAGGTCAAGGCAGAAGGATCACTTGAGTTCAGGACTTGAAGACCAGCCTGGGCAACATGGCAAAACCCCATCTGATATGGTTTGGCTCTGTGTCCCCACCCAATCTCATCTTGAATTGTACAAAATGTTGTGGGAGGGACCCGGTGGGAGATAATTGAAGCACTGGGGAGTTTACCCCATACTGTTCTCATGGTAGTGGATAAGTCTCATGAGATCTGATGGTTTTATCAGGGGTTTCCGCTTTTGCGTCTTCCTCATGCTCTCTTTGCCTGCTCTGCCACTCATGTAAGGCGGGACTTACTCCTCCTTGCTTTCTGCCACGATTGTGAGGCTTCCCAAGCCATGTGGAACTGTAAGTCCAATTAAACCTCTTTCTTTTGTAAATTGCCCAGTCTTGAATATGTCTTTATCAGTAGCATGAAAACAGACTAATACAGTAAATTGGTACCAGTGGAGTGGGGCACTGCTGAAAAGATACCTGAAAATGTGGAAGCAACTTTGGAACTGGGTAACAGGCAGGGGTTGGAACAGTTTGGAGGGCTCAGAAGAAGACAGGAAAATGTGGGAAAGTTTGGAACCTCCTAGAGATTTGTTGAATGGCTTTGCCCAAAATGCTGATAGCAATATGGACAATGAAATCCAGCTCGAGGTGGTCTCAGAGAGAGATGAGGTACTAGTTGGGAAATGGAGTAAAGAGGACTCTTATTATGTTTTAGTGAAGAGACTAGTGGCATTTTACTCTGGCCCTAGAGATTTGTGGGACTTTGAACTTGAGATAGCTGATTTAGGGTATCTGGAGGAAGAAATTTCTAAGCAGTGAAGCATTCAAGAGGTGACTTGGATGTTGTTAAAAGCATTCAGTTTTATAAGGGAAGCAGAACAGAAAAGTTCAAAAAGTTTGCAGCCTGACAATTTGATAGAAAAGAAAAACCTATTTCCTGAGGAGAAATTCAAGCTGGCTGTATAAATTTGCATAAGTAACGAGGAGGGGAATGTTAANAGGGAGAGGGAGGGAGAGGGAGAGGGAGAGAGGGAGAGAGGGAGAGAGGGAGAGAGGGAGAGGGAGAGGAACTGGCAGGGATAGAATGAGCCTTGGACTCGGAGGCCAGGCTCCAGCATGGGGCCCTGGCTCTGCCACCACCCCCTGTGTGATCTGGGGAGGCTGCTCCTTCCTTCCTGGACCTCAGTTTCCTTATCTGTAAAGGGAGGTCAGACAAGGGATGGCAAATCTACAGCTGCTGCCTCTTCCTCCACCCAGGGCAGACATAGCCAATCAATCACGAGCCTTGATTTAGCTCAGATCCCTCAACACAGTGCTCTGGGAAGTCACTGCTGATGGGTTAGAGCTGGCCTGTAAGATGAAAGGTGCTTGCTGTCTGTGGATTTGGTGCTCCCAAAGGGCTCCCTCGTCTCAGGGAGATCTGATTTTTTTTTTTTTTTGAGATCACATTTTTTTTTCTTTTTTTTTGAGATGGAATTTCACTCTGTTGCCCAGGATGGAGTGCAGTGGTGTGATCTCAGCTCACTGCAACCTCCATCTCCTGGTTCAAGCAATTCTCCCTCAGCCTCCCGAGTAGCTGGGATTACAGGCACGCACCACCACATCCAGCTAATTTTTTTGTGTGTGTTTTGGTAGAAAGGGGATTTCACCATATTGGCCAGCCTGGTCTTGAACTCCTGAACTCAGGTGATCCACCTGCCTCGGCTTCTCAGAGTGCTGGGATTACAGACATAAGCTATCTCGCCCAGCCTCTGATCACAATTTAATGTAACATTCTCTGAGGCTGATGTGGTGCCTGGCCTTGTTGTGGACACTGGGGATGTGGAGCTGGTCTGCCTTAAATGAGCTGAGTCTGCAGGAAGGGAAGGACTTCGGGGCAATGCTATAAGACAAAATAGCGGAGGGCATATGGGAGGTACAGAGGCTGCGAGGCCCAGAGGTAGAGGGGATATGGGAGCAGAAGCCACGTTGAAACCCGTCGGTAAGGACAATGGATCCATCATTCCATTGCTAGGCAAACCAAGTGGTGGGCACAGTAGGAGCAAAGGCTTAGAGGCTGGAATAAAACGGGAACAGTGAGCAGTCTGCGAGGCTGGCTCTCAAAAGAACGCTAGAGCATCCCTGAACAGGGCTGCGTGATGCCCTGTCCAGGGTGCTGAATTCCTTCTAATGAGAACTGAGTGCTGAACTTGGGCCAGGCCAAGGAGGGCAGCCAGGGGGTGACGAAGGGCACCAGGCAGCAGGATCTAGATGTGATCCAGCCACCCCCGTGGCCGTAGGGTTTATTGGGCCACAAGGGAAAGTCACTGGTCCCTGGACTTATCTCCTCCCTCCTCCTCCTCCCCCTCCAGAATGCCATGAAATGCACCTTCTCCTCAGCTGGGTTCTGATGGGTGTCAATCACTCCTAGTGGCTCTATGTGTTGTGTGCTGGTCACAGGTGGGTACGATATGTGGTATCTGCATTTCCAGGGGGGTCTCAATAGACCACCATTCCTGCAAGGCCCAAAGCAATGTGGCAGGCGGGGAAGGAGCTTTAGGAGTGGATGACAGTGATAAGATACGCCTCCTCCTCTCCCCTCAATCACCGTGCTCCTGCCACATCATTCTCCCTGCCTCGTCCTTGTCCTGCCTCCCAGCCAGGCTGAAGGAGGGGCATCGGGGAGGGAGGCCTGGGCATGAGGAAGATGGGTGGCCCAAGGGCAGAACAGGGGAGGGGTTAAGAGGTGGTTTCGGGAGCCCAAGACCCTGAATCACATCACACCCCAGCAGCTGTGTGGCCAGGGTGCATTATTTCCCCTCTCTGAGCCTCAGTTTCTCCATCGGCAAAATGGCGATAATGAGGGTACCTACTTCCCAGTGCTGTTGGGAAGATCAAGGGTAATAATGTGAGTAAACTGCTTATTAGCACAGTGCCCAGTATAATAAAAATAGCTCACAGTTATTGATGTCTGCTAAACACTAGGCTCTGCTCAAAGCCCTCTACGTGCATTTAAGCCACTTCTCACTACAACCCTAAGAGGCAAGAGTTCTTATCATTCCTGCTTTAGAGATAAGAAAACTGAAACACAGGGCAGTTAGATGACTAGTCTGAGGTCACACAGTGGTGAAGATGCAGAACCAAGACTCAAACCAGCATTTGGACCCCAGAGTCTGAGCACACCACCTTTCTACTCTTCATAGCGGGGAGGGCCTGAGGGGCTGGCTCCAGGGAAGTAGAAGGAACGAGGAGGCCATGAGCACTCCCTTCCTCCCTCCGTTTCCAGGTAGGTCTGTGCACCTCCCTTCTCTCTCTCTCTCCCTTTTTTTTTTTTTTTTTTTTTTTGACACGGAGTCTCACTCTGTCACCCAGGCTAGAGTGCAGTGGCGTGATCTTGGCTCACTGCAAGCTCTGCCTCCCAGGTTCTGGCCATTCTCCTGCCTAAGCCTCCCGAGTAGCTGGGACTACAGGCACCCACCACCACACCCAGCTAATTTTTTTGTTTTTTTGTTTTTTTGTTTTTTTTTTTTTTGAGACGGAGTCTCGCTCTGTCGCCCGGGCTGGAGTGCAGTGACTGGATCTCAGCTCACTGCAAGCTCCGCCTCCCAGGTTTACGCTATTCTCCTGCCTCAGCCTCCCAAGTAGCTGGGACTACAGGCGCCCGCCACCTCGCCCGGCTAGTTTTTTGTATTTTTTCGTAGAGACGGGGTTTCACCGTGTTAGCCAGGATGGTCTCGATCTCCTGACCTCGTGATCCGCCCGTCTCAGCCTCCCAAANTTTTTTTTTTTTTTTTTTTGAGACGGAGTCTCGCTCTGTCGCCCGGGCTGGAGTGCAGTGACTGGATCTCAGCTCACTGCAAGCTCCGCCTCCCAGGTTTACGCTATTCTCCTGCCTCAGCCTCCCAAGTAGCTGGGACTACAGGCGCCCGCCACCTCGCCCGGCTAGTTTTTTGTATTTTTTCGTAGAGACGGGGTTTCACCGTGTTAGCCAGGATGGTCTCGATCTCCTGACCTCGTGATCCGCCCGTCTCAGCCTCCCAAAGTGCTGGGATTACAGGCTTGAGCCACCGTGCCCGGCCATTTTTTTGTATTTTTAGTAAAGGCGGGGTTTCACTGTGTCAGCCAGGATGGTCTCGATCTCCTGACCTCATGATCTGCCCGCCTCGGCCTCCCAAAGTGCTGGGATTACAGGCATGAGCCTCCACGGCCGGCCACCTCCCTTCTCTTTAAGTCCAGGAGGATGAGTAGGGCCCTGGGGACAGACACCTCAACCCTGTCCCATAGCTGGGTCACTGGGGAAGTCACTGCATCTCCAAGAGCTTTACTTGCCTTCTCTGTAAAATGGAACAACACTTAGAGCCTCCATTAGACACAGCCTCTCTTCCGGCAGCCCCATGTCTGGCTTGTCTTTATATTCCCAGAGCCCAGCCTGGCACACAGTAGGCATTTAATGTGTGCTGAATATGCAGAGCAGGAGAATGAAAGAGCCCAGTGTGGAGTGGGAGCTCCTGGAAGGGTCGCCGTCCCCCCCACCAGCCCTCCCCGCCACCCCTGCCCACCTTATCGTTGATCAGCAGCTCCATGGGCTCATGGCCCGCCTCTAGCAGTACAATCTCGTTGGCCTGCCCAGGCACTGAGTAGGAGAAGGGGGTGCCCTGGCCGGTGCCGCTGGATCTGGACCGCAGCCACATGCAGGCGGTGAATGCGTAGAGCTCGGGCAGCGCCTTCCGCACACGGGCGTACATGTAGTTGTTACGGATGGGGATGCTGATCTTGAAGGCGTCTGGGGGACTGTAGGCTGAGGACCCTGAGGGTGGGCAAGGCAGATGTGGTGGAGGTCAGTGGACACAGAAAAGGGTGGGGTGGACAGGGCACACTTCAGAAAGAAGGCTAATGCAGCTCCCAGGCACCTGCTGCATGCCCAGTGCCTTCGGGGCCCTCTCTGCTCCACCTCTGTGTTGAGGGGCATGATTAAAGTTCAGGGGTTCTGGACCTCAGATGTCCTGAGACCAAATCTCGCCTCCCTCACTTCCCAGCCACGTGACCTTCAACAAATTAACCTTGTTTCCCCTGACCCCTTGGGAGACCTGGCGTAGACGGGCCAGAGGCAGGGCTGAGGAGGGCTGGAGGTTGCTTCTCCTGTCCCTGTGCCCTAGCCAGGATGCTGGCCCTGAGCCACCAGACCTGTCCCTCCCCTGCAGCTGAGTCCCTGCAATGGCCCCTCCATTCTGAAATTTGCTCCCCACCTCTGTTTTCAAGAAGTAGCTTGAGGCCTGCCTCCTCCAGGAAGCAGCTTGGATTTTCTTTCTTTTTTTTTTTTTTTTTTTTTTTTTTTTGAGACAGTTTCCCTCTGTTGCCCAGGCTGGAGTGCGGTGGTGCAATCTCAGCTCACTACGATCTCCATCTCCCAGGCTCAAGCAATTCTCCCGCCTCAGCCTCCCGAGTAGCTGGGATTACAGGCATGCACCACCACACCCAGCTAATTTTTGTATTTTTAGTAGAAATGGGGTTTTGCCATGATGGCTAGGCTGGCCTTGAACTCCTGACTTCAGGTGATCTGCCCACCTCAGCCTCCCAAACTGTTGGGATAACAGGCATGAGCCACCGTGCCTGGCCCTGTATTTTCTTCTCCTGAACCCCTGTTGCCCATGTAAGCTGGTCCCAGCTAACTGCTCATCATTTCCCCTGTTCTCCCCAACTTGTCTGTAAGCCTCTTAAGGGTGGTCTTCACAAGCTTCAAAGCTTGAGAGCTCATGAGTCCTAAACCCCCATTTTTCAGATGAGGAAAACTGAGGCCTGGGGAAGGAAGTGAACTTTTGAGGTCACAGAGCAAGCCAGAGACAGATATGCAACCGGGAGCCAGCTCTCCTTATGCTCATACCTGTACCCTGCCCACTATGTTCCTCTGATCCTTGGCAGTGCCAGGCACAGGTGTTAAACAAAATCCTGACTGATTCATTGAAATTGCTATTTTGTGGGTGGTTAAATGTATGACTGTGGAGTCAGACCTTGTTTGAGGTCTAGACTCACCACTTTTGTCTGTGTGACCTTGAGCACATCACTTCTCTTGAGTTTTGGTTTTCTCATCTGTGAAAACTGTGAAGATTAAATCAGCTGATATATCAAGTACTTAGCCCCCTCCCAGGACACAGTAAGTGCCTGAAAATGAGACCTGTTAATAATGTTGATAATGATAATAATATCCCCCAGTGATTCTCTCCATTGTGTGTTCCACAGCCTCCTCCCCACCCTCCCGTCTGTCCGTATTAGCCTCTGGGGAGCATGGATATATTTTTTGAGTGGCTCTGTCACCCTGGGGACCCCTCCAATGCCCTCTGCAGGACCCAGGACCCACCATGCTCCAGCTCAGCCACACGACCCTGCAGGACGTCCAACTCCTTTTCCACTTCCTGCCTCTGCCGGCGGCTGCTGTGGCTGAGGGCCGCACGCTCCTTCTCCAGTGCCAGCACCTGGGCCAGCAGCTGCCCCTCCACCTGGTCCATCTTGGAGTGCAGGCCGGTGGGCACAGCAGAGACTGGGGCTGGGGCAGCTGAGAGGTTCACACGGGCTGGAAGCTCCTGCTGTTCACAGGGCAGAGAAAGATAAGTCAATTGAGGGGAGGAAGGAAAGGCTTGGAACACTCAGATGCCTACCACACCTGCTCAGTGACCCCAGGGGAGCATCAGCTTCTCCAATATGCAAAATGGGAATGACAACGCCAACAGCAGGCAACAGATGCATCCTGGGCACCTGGCAGGCTCTGTTCCTGGTGCTGGCACGTGACGGTGAGCAGCAGTCAGAGCTGGCCCCAGCCCTCGAGGCCAGCTCAGCCCGTGGTGGGGGTGTGGGGCCTGGCCATGAGTACTGTGAAGGTCCCCCAGGTGGTTTCAGGGTACACTCGGGGCTGAGCACTCCACTCTAGTCCTTCGTAGCAGCAAGGCTAGACACTGATGGGCTGGTAAAGGGGCAGACTGTTTCTTTTTTTTTTTTTGTGAGACGGAGTCTCGCTTTGTCGCCCAAGCTAGAGTGCAGTGGCCGGATCTTAGCTCACCTCAAGCTCCGCCTCCCGGGTTTACGCCATTCTCCTGCCTCAGCCTCCCGAATAGCTGGGACTACAGGTGCCCACCACCTTGCCTGGCTAGTTTTTTTTTTTTTTTTTTTTTGTATTTTTTAGTAGAGACAGGGTTTCACTGTGTTAGGCAGGATGGACTTGATCTCCTGACCTTGTGATCCGCCCATCTCGGCCTCCCAAAGTGCTGGGATTATAGGCTTGAGCCACCGCGCCCGGCCGGGGTGGACTGTTTCATTCCCTTACTCAGCAAGCTTCTCTAGAATGGTCCTTGGCAAAAGGCATTGTATGGCCACTGGGCCCACCCAGGGAGTGAAGCAGGGCCCTGGTGGCTTGACCATACCAGGGTGGCAGATGGTATGGTCACATACTTTGGAATCAGACAGCCTAGGGTTCAAAACCAGCTCGGGAACTAATCTGCTATGTGACTCTGAGAAAATATCTTGACTTCTCTGAACTTGTTTACTCAAAAGAGAACTGCACCTATTTGGAGAGTTGTGGGGAGGACTAAGGATTAAATATCAGTAAACAGAGGCTGCTTATTGCAATTGCTGTCTCAGGCAGAGTGTTCCAGGGTAGGCTCTGACATCCCCCATCTGGCTCAGGATGAGGTCTAAGTGTTTCGAGTTCCCCACCACATGCCTGTCCTATCTTAAGACCCCATGGGCAGCAGAACTGGGACAGGAGCTGGGAGGGTTTCCTTCCCCTTCTCCTGCTGGAAGAAGTTCCTTCTGGGGTGGAGGAAGGCAGGTGAGGCCATGGGTCCAGACTCTTGGAGGGGACAGTCTGTGACAGACACGTCACAGAAATGTCAGTAGGAGATTAATAATTCAAAGAGCTGCTAGGAGCTAAATTAAACCTTCACCATCCTCCACCATCCTCCTGGTTTCCCCCCCGCCATGGTTCCTGCTACCAGGCCTGATGCTTGCGAACTTCCCAGGGACCTGGGAAATTTTTGCTCAGTCAGTTCCTTGCTCCCAGGCTTAGGCCCCAGACATGAACTCATTGCATTCTGTGATTCAGTCACTGAGCAAACATTCAGAAGGCAGCTCCAGTGTGCTGGGCACTGACTGCCCCAGGTGCTGAAGTTGTGGCTGGAGGCAAAACAAAAAAACCGAGAACCCCACCTTTCCTCAGTTTCCTAAGCTGCGAGGGGATGGCCTTGCAGCTTGGGACAAGTACAGAATCCCTTGCCCAGCCTCACTGGCCCAGCCAGTGACCTTCTCAGTCATTTGCTGGGTGACACTGGACACTGCTGGTGGCTACTGTGACTGAGGGCTGCGTGTTCCTTCTGAGCTGCATACTCTTCCTTAACTTCTGTGAGATTGTTTTCTAGCCATCGAACAAGGGGAGAAGTGTGCCCCCTGTGTCAGAGTGCTGGGGGCAAAGGACCACTGCCATACTCAGTGCCTGAGACTTGGGAGCCGCCAGTGTGGACAGCAACATGACGTTGCCTTGAGGAGTTGCAGGAACCAGCCCTCGGCTCTGCCACTTCCCCGTGAGAGTGGGGGCAGGTGGGCTAACACTCCGGGATCATTTTTCCTCTTCTATAAGACGGGCACTTGGAATGCTCAGCTTCCAGGGCTGGTCAGCATCCAATGATGGCATGTAAGGGAAATGCCTAGAGCCTGGCCTGCAGTGGGTGCCGAGGGCATGGTTTTGGGTGAGTGGGGTAGGTGGGAAGACTGAATGGGACGCTGTTGTTGCCAGCTAAGCCCTAGCAGACACCTTGCAAACATTCCGTCTCTGAATCCACTTAACATAACAGTATCCCCATTTCAAGGGCAGGAAAACTGGGGTGAGTTAACCAAGATCACACCAGGAGCAGTAGCAGAGCTGGGATCTGAGCCTAGCAGTCTGGCTCGCCCACCCCCTCTGCACCACTCACCACACAGCCTCTCTTGGCATCTGCCAGGCGGCCTCTCCAGAAGCCCTATTCCTTCTCTGTCCCACTTGTCCCTTGGCTCCCATGGGAAAGGTGAGGTTGCTTCACAGGGCAGGGGGTCTGGTGCCACACAGACTCAGCAACCCCCCTCTTCTGCTGGCAGTGGGGAGGGGCTAAGGATCAACCCCTCCATTCTGGGCTGTAAGATGGGGCAACAGACACAAGTCACTGAGGTCATCCAGGCTGGTTCTGGAAAGGGACCCATGAAAGCAGCGGGAGAGGGGGGACTCTGGCCACCATTATCCCCCCCACCCACCTCTTGTGTAAGAGGTCATGGCCGCCCATATACGCAGATGCCTACTTGGCCCACCAGGCTGGGGTGGAGGCCAGGTGAAGGTGGGCATGGGATGGGCATAGGAGCCTTACAGTGCACTCCCCCCTTACGTTCATCTTTGCTTTCCCGAGGGCTCCTTCTGTCAAGGTGCCTGCAAACCCTGGCTCTGGTGCAGACTAACCACAAAGCCTTGGTTTCCCTTCCTCTAAAATGGGAACAGGCTGGGCATGGTGACTCATGTGTGTAATTTCAGCGCTTTGGGAGGCCAAGATGGGTGCTTGAGCCCTGGAGTTCGAGACTAGCCTGGGCAACATGGTGAAACCTCATCTCTACAAGAAATACAAAGATTAGCCAGGCATGGTGGTGCATGCCTGTAGCCCCAGCTACTTGGGTGGCTGAGGCAGGAGGATTGCTTAAGCCTGGGAGGTTGAGGCTGCGGTGAGTCATGATCATACCGCTGCACACCAGCCTGAGCAACAGAGCGAGACTCAAACAAAAGTGTGTGGGGGGTGAAACAGGCTTCCTTTTGTCCATTCCCAGGACAGATGGAAGGATGGGAGGACAAGTGACAGGCCCTCATGGACTATAAAAGCATAATGCTAACTGTGGGGCTTGACTACATTAGCTGATGGGGCGCACATTACCTCCAGAGCCTTCAAGTGACCTTGGATGGCCCACAGGGTGACAGGTTCAGCCACCCACTGCATTTGAGATGGCTGGACTTCCAGGAAGCCTTGGACTGAGGCAATCAGCTCACAGGATGCATTTCATCTCAGGGCTGGAAGGGCTGGGGCAGGGTCTCCCCAGTCCCAGGCGCTGTTCTGTCCTCAGCTCCCCACCCCCTCTGTGCCAAGCTTGAGGCCAGAGGAGCATGCGTAGAATGAGGCTGTGCACCAGGCCCATCATTGGCACTTGGCATGTGTTTACTCATGAATCCTCGCAACCACTTGCTGAGGCTGGCACTCTTCCTATCCCCATTTCACAGATGGGAAACTGAGGCAGGAGTCCTTTCAAATTGTCTATAGCAATGGGGCTGGGCCAAGCTGATATCCCTGGAGCCAGCATCTCCTCTCTCCAGCAAAGGGAGAGAGGGGGGAAGACTTGCCAGGAAGAACAGAGGGAGGAAGACCTGCCAGCAAGAACAGCGTGTCGAGGCTATTTAAACAGATGCCGTTTGGAGGAGAAAACGTGCGGGCTGAGGGGGTGTGCGCTCAAGCTGTTCTTTTGTCAGAGCCACTGGCTCTGCAGCAGCCAGGAAGGCCATGGAGGAGGTGGGCTCGCCTGATCGTGTGTGAGTCCTTCCTTGTCCCAGTGTCTGAATCAGAAGAACACGAACTCCCGCACCCCCACTTCCCGTCTGCTGTGGGCGAATGCTGTGCCGCGTGGGCTCCCGGCCTGATGCCAAGTGGGCCCCTCACCTAAGATGATGGAGGGAATAATGATGCCAGCACCCCTACTCAGCTCCTGCTGGGGCAGGAAGGTGGAGGCTGAGAACCCATGGCCTGTCCCGCTGGGAGTGCAGGGTGGGGTTTGGCGTAAGTGTGCTGGGCCTAGAGCCAGAGCCCCTTGTTCTAGGCCCAGCTCAGCCACTAATGTGCTGGGCTCATTAGCACTCAATCAGAATGCTAACGGCAGCAGCTGTCTCCATCGAGCACTCTGCTGCATGCCAGGCCCTGCACTAGGGAAGCTCTGTGCAAACAGTTCTAGGCTGCTCTCAACAGCCTGGGTAAGTAGGGAGGCCCACTTAGAGATGAGGGAACTGAGGCTCAGTGCCTGCCTAAGGTCACACACCTGTGATGCTGCAGAGCCAGCACTCCAGCCTGGCCTTCCTGATCCTGAAATCTCTGCTCATTCCTCAGGCTCATACTGATGGTCTGGGTCTGTTTGTTGATCTGCCAAGTGGGCACAGTGCAGGCTGCCCTGCCTAACTCGAAGGCAAAGCAGGAGAGGTACTAATGGACATGGGAAGTCTAGAAGGTCCAGAAGGTTGTGTGAGACCATGGCACAGGGCAGCTTCGCAAAGGGAGACTGATGAGACTGATTGGAGGGTCCGTGGGCTGGCTGAGGCTGGGAGGATGCAGGGAAGCCCCACCACCTTGACCCCACCCGGGGTCTATTCCCTTGCTGCAGGGAGCAGAAGGCAGGTGCAGGACTCCAGGGCCTGGGTCCCATCCTCTGCACAGCCCACAGACTGTGCTCATTCCTCAGGCCTACACTGCTGGTCTGGGTCTGTTGAGGGTCAGAGTCCCACCCTCTGCATAGCCGCCCCTGCCCAGGATCACCCAGGCAGTGGTACTCCCAGCTGGCGGTGAGGCAGAGGCCATTCTGGGATGACCAGACCACCAGGTTTTGCCAGGGCTGGAGTTTGGGGTCAAGAAGCTTTCTCAGATAAACCCCATCCTGCCACCCCACCTCCCTCTCCAGGGGCAGATTGCAGGGGCAGCAGGACCAGGTGGAAAGTGAGCAGCCTTCAGGGGGAGCAGTGTGGACCATGGCCTCTCACCTCCCCCATCCAACCATCCCCTGAGTTCTGAGTCCTGCTGGGGCTCACACCTGGGCTCCATCAGCTGAGTGGCCTTGTTATATAAGGGTGCCATGCCTCAGTTTCCCCATTGGCCCCAAAGGGTAAAATAATAAATCTCATAGGATTGTGGTGAGGATTGACCAAGTTCATAGATAGAAAGCGCTTAGTGTGCAGTAGGCATAGGAAGCATCACAGGCCTGTCTACAATGAATGTCATGACTAACATTTTTGTGTGTGTGTGTGACGCAGTTTCTTTTGCCCAGGCTGGAGTGAAGTGGTGTGATCTCGGCTCACTGCAACCTCCACCCCCCAGGTTCAAGTGATTCTCCTGCCTCAGCCTCCAGAATAGAGGGGATTATAAGTGCCTGCCACCACGCCCGGCTAATTTTTGTATTTTTAGTAGAGATGGGATTTCGCCATGTTTGCCAGGTTGGTCTCAAACTCCTGACCTCAGGTGATTTGCCTGCCTCGGCCTCCCAAAGTGTTGGGATTACGAGCGTGAGCCACCACGCCCGGCAGTGACTAACATTCTTTAAAGAGTTCTTGAAGGGCTTCACCTTTCTCCATCTCCAGCCCGAAATGTTTTTGTTGCATAATTATATTGAGAGAAAAGGCAAGTTACAGAGCAGCTGGATATCACCGATATAAAGTTGTAAAACATTCAACTCAATGTGCTGTGTGGTTAAAAGGCACATGACTAGGTGCAACGCATGAGAAATGCGTGGGAGTGGTCAACACTCATTCAGGACCGTGGTGGCCATTTGGGGGTGTGTGATTGTGGCTGGCACTGGGGAGGCTCTGGATGGGGATCAGCTGATTGGAAATGTTTGGTTCTTGAGCCGGGGCAGGGACCTGGGTAGTAGTATTTATATCTTGTTGTCCATCTGAAACACTTGACAATGATTTTCTTTTAAAAACAAGAAAACAATCCTAAAGTGGCATCTCTCATGGTTGAATCTAACCCTGCCTCTTACCCAGAGCTTCATAAAGTGGTGTCTCTCATGGTTGAATCTAACCCTGCGTCTCACCCAGAGCTTCACTCAGCTCCTAGGCTTCTCCCTAGTCCTGGCTACTGTCCACTGGACCGGGTCACAGCTTCCACTCCCACCCTCCACACAGCAGCCAGAGGCAAATCCAGCCACGTTGCTCTCCTGCTTAAAATCCTTCCACAGCCCCCTCTCCCTGCCAATCAAGTCCCTGTCCTCCTGGCTTCAGCCCTCACCCAGACAGGACCTAGGTCATGCCCACTGAAAGTCCTCTGCTGCTCAACTGCCCCAAACTCCTTCTCACCCTAAGGCCTCCACACACGCTGTTCCTTCTCCAAGAACATTCTTCCCGCCCCCACCCCTCCTCTGCCCAGTGCCTGCTCACCCTCCAGATGGCAGCTTCCCTGATGCCTGAACTGAGATGCTCTATATAGAGAGAAGAGGGCCCTGAGAGTTTCTCTGGCAGGGCTGCAGAGCACTCATCCATCCATCCATCCATCATCCAACCATCCATCATCCATCCATCCATCCATGTGTGCTGCAGCAACATGGCGTCCGTTGTGGTTGCGGACGTGAACTCTCACGTTAGGCCAGCGTCATTTTCAGCTCTTCGCTTACTAGATCTGTGGCCTTGGGCAAGTTGCTTAACTCCTCTGGCCCTCAGTTATCTTATCTGTAAAATGGGTGTAATAATAGTACTACATTTGGGGATATAAATAATGACAAAATGAAAGAACAGATATGAAGTGTGGCCAACCGTAAGAGGCAGTATGTGGTTGCCGCCATTACTATTATCCTTCACTATTGTTGAGAAGCAGGAGAGCATAGTGCATCACGGTGCAGGCCCTGGAGCCAGACTGCCTGGGTGGAAATGCCAGCTGAGTGAGCTGGGCAAGCTTCTGAACTTTTCTCAGCCTCAGTTTCCTCATCTGTAAAACAGAGAGAGCAATAGTCCCATAGTTCTTGTGGGATTCAATTGTAAGATCCTTGACAGGCCTGGTGCAGAGGGTGAGCTCACCCCTGCTGCCTCTTGCCAAGTGCCAGGTGCTGTGGCCCCAAAGGCAAATATGGCCCCATGGTTCCGCAGGTGGCGGTGCTCCCAGCTGGCGGTGAGGCAGAGGCTGTTCTGGGATGGCCAGGCCACCAGCTCTTGCCAGGGTGGAAGTTTGGGGTCAGGAAGCCTTCTCAGAGAAACCCCATGCTATCACCCTGCCTTCCTCTCCAGGGACAGGCCCAGCAGGTGACTCCACCTCCTCCCACCCAGGCGGGGAGCAGGTGAGTGGTGGGCAAAGGACAGGGTGGTTTTGATCATCCTGGTCTCCTAATGACACTTTGGAGCTGAAGGAAAGAAGACGAACGGGGAGGAATATGAGGGAGAGGGAGCACGGATGGGGTTGGCCGCGTACCTCCCAGGTCCGAGACCCCAGACCCTGTCTAAAGACCCCTCTGGCCCCAGGTCCCTTGCTCCTCCCTTCAAAAGTCCCTCCTGTCAGGCTGCTGCTTCCAGAAGCCCAGCTGGGAGTTCTGCTGAGGTCCTGCCTGCCCACACGCCTTCTAGGACCCAGCCAAAATCCTCAGCAGATGGAGGTCCCCCACCCATAGCCCACTTCAGTGAGAAATCCTGGCTTGGTCTTGACTCTGCCTCTGTGGCTGTGGGCAGGTCCCTCAGCCTCTCTGAGCTTCAGCTTCCCCCGGAGGAAAACAAGGGCTGTGGAAGCACCTAAGTGCTCCCACCTTGGGTTGATTGCTTGTATCCCTGTCTCCAGAGTTCCACGGGATGATGTGCCCAAGACTGTCCTGGGGAGAGGCCCCCCCCGGCCCTGTGCCTCACCTTCTTCACTCTGTGAGGAGCACCGACCTCTGAGTTCATTCCACCTCCTACAGGCAAAGATTTACAAAATGGCCAATAAACATAAGAAAAGGTGCTCAACATCATGAATCATCAGAGCAATACAAATTAAAACCACAGTGAGTGCACTACACGCCCACCGAAACGGGAATGTTTTTTAAATGACCATACCGAGTTTGGCGAGGTTTACACGTGGGCGGGCGTGTAAACTCTCCCAGCTACTGTGGGGAAATGTTTGGCTGTACCTTTCGACGCTAAATATATGCCCCTCTTGCAACCCACTCCTGTGGCTCGATCCAGGGAGAAATGAGGGCTGACAGCCACCAACAGATATCCTAAGAATGTTTACAGCAGTCTTATTTGTAAATCAGAAACAACCCACAGGTCCATCCACAGAAAAATGGGTAAATGAATTAAGGCTCGTCGGCACAACGGAACACCGCACGGCAAGGAAAACGGCAATCCTCCGTGGGTACACGCAACAAGGCTGGATGCTACAGACGTGACACTGAATGAAAAATCACCAGATGCAAGGGTGCACAGCTGTCTGCGTCCATTTGCACGAAGTCCAAACACAGGCAAAACTGACTGTGGTGATAGGAACCAGAATAGCCGTTGCCTTTGGAAGGCCAATGTCTTTGGGGGAACCAGGGAGCCTTCTGGGGCTGCTGAAAGTGTTCCAATTCCTGATCTGGCTGGCACTTTCACAGGTGTATCCATCCATACATTTTCATTGAGCTGTCCACTTACAATTTATGTCTGTTTAAGTGAGATCTGTGACCTCTTATGTATCTTGAATGTAAGATAAACCTCAAAATAAACAAGTCCCACAGGCTTTTTTATTTTATTTATTTATTGAGATGGAGTCTCGCTCTGTTGCCCAGGTTGGAGTGCAGTGGTGCAATCTCCGGTCACTGCAACCTCTGCCTCCTGGGTTCACGCCATTCTCCTGCCTCAGCCTCCCGAGTAGCTGGGACTACAGGCGCCCACCACCACGCTCAGCTAATTTTTTGTATTTTTAGTAGAGATGGGGTTTCACCGTGTTAGCCAGGATGGTCTCGATCTCCTGACCTCATGATCCACTCGCCTCAGCTTCTCAAAGTGCTGGGATTACAGGCGTGAGCCACTGCGCCCAGCCCCGACAGGTTTTCAAATCTCCATTTCAGACAGGAAACTAAGGCTGAGAAAGTTAAGCACCTTGCCTAAGGTCACAGAACTCTCAAGTGACTGAGTTGGAATTTGCACCCAGGTGATCTGGCCCTGGAGTCTGTACCAGGAACACATTCCACGTTCCACACTGCAGCTCTCTCGGGGCTGGAAGGGGTACTGTGGGGGAGGGAGGACATTGTGGGTCCACATCCTCCAACCAAAGCCCAATAGCAAAAGCCCTCTCTCCACATTCGGCAGCCCGCAGCCACTCCCTTCTCCCAAGCCCTCTTCACTGCCAAAGAGGCAGGGTCAGGGGAACCAGTGCCCACTGGGCAGAAGCTTCTAGAATGGGCAGCAAAGTCAGAGAAAAGCAAAGACAACCAATGGAATTTAGAGAAGACACCAAGAGATCCTCGAAGCCGCTGTTTATCTGCAGATTTCCCGGGGAAACAGTTCTGGGAGTGGGTGGAAGGGGCTCGAGGGCGGCACACACATGTAACCCCCATAAACACACACCGCACACAATCCCTATTTAGAAACCATCTGCCCAAGAACTCAGAATGTAGAGCCTAAGAGTGCTGGTACTTAGCTCCTCCTCCCGCCTGTTTTACAGATAAGAAAACCAAGGCACCGAGAGGGAATGTGATTAGTTTAAAGTCACCAGCAAGAACTCAAGCCTGTGCCTCCCAGCCTTTTTATTTCAGAGACTATTTTATTTTTTATTTTATTTTATTTTATTTTATTTTTTGAGACAGAGTTTCGCTCTGTTGCCCAGGCTGGAGTGCAGTGGCACCGTCTCGGCTCACTGCAACCTCCACCTCCTGGGTTCAAGCGACTCTCCTGCCTCAGCTTCCCAAGTAGCTGGGACCACAAGCACACGCCACCACACTTGGCTAATTTTTGTATTTTTTAGTGGAGACAGGGTTTTGCCATGTTGGCCAGGTTGGTCTTGAACTCCTGACCTCAAGTGATCTGCCAGCCTCGGCCTTCCAAAGTGCTGGGATTACAGGTGTGAACCACCACGCCTGACCTATTTCAGAGACTTTTTAGAGCTGGAAGTGTGTTTAGGGAGTATCTGGCCTGCTGCATCATTCGTTGTACGGAGGGAAACCGAAGCTGGTGGGGGCGGGGCAGGGATTTGCCTAGGTCTGTGTCCTGCACTCTCTCTGAGCTTCTATTTGCTCATCTGTAAGATGGGAATGCGTACAGCCTCCATCATAGGACTGAAGACTGAATAAGCTAATATGTATCTAGTAAGTGTCTAATAAGTGTTAGTTATTAGCAGCAGCAGCAGCAGTAGCAGTGAAGGTCTGGCAGCAAGTCTCCTGGCTATCTAGCCGGTCAGCAGGGCAAGTCTTAAGGACTGGCCTCCACCCCTCTCACTCTGGGGTTCCGAGGCAGAAATGGTCCAGGACAGTGACTAGCACAGGTACCGCCCTCACCTGTCTATTTTTTTTTTTTTTTTTTTTGAGACAGAGTCTCGCTCTGTTGCCCAGGCTGGAGTGCAGTGGCACAATCTCGGCTCACTGCAAGCTCCGCCTCCCTGGTTCACACCATTCTCCTGCCTCAGCCTCCTGAGTAGCTGGGACTACAGGTGCCCGCCACCACGCTCGGCTAATTTTTTGTATTTTAGTAGAGACGGGGTTTCACTGTGTTAGCCAGGATGGTCTCAATCTCCTGACCTCGTGATCCGCCCGCCTTGGCCTCCCAAAGTGCTGGGATTACAGGTGTGAGCCACTGAGCCCAGCTCACCTGTCTTTCTCACGCTCCCGAAGGTGGGTGACATCTGACCCCTCCAGATGGGTCTAGAGTTGATGATGAAGAACGAGGGCTCTAGAGCCAGACAGTGGGCTCCACTGCTGACTTGGGGCCAGTTCCTTAACCTCTCTGAACCTTGGTTTCTTTGTACCTCCCTCACAGAGATTTTACGAGGATTAAATGAGATAATGAGCAGGGCCTGCCGCATAGTAAGTGCTCAGTAAGCGTTCGCTATAATGGTTATTTGGCTCCCACTCCAGGATGGGAGGAGGCAATCAGCTTGCCAGGCTGGGTTAAGGATGTGGTTTATGCCAAAGAAATGCTGTTGAAATTAATCTTGAAGTTCCGTTGTATATATGCATTAAATTGGACACAAAAATGGAACAGGGAACATGCATGCATGGCCTGTAGCCGCATCAGTGGGCCAACTCTTGGAAAGTGGCTCCTGGCCTCAGCCATAAAAAGTCAATATTGGCCAGGCGCAGTGGCTCACGCCTGTAATTCCAGCACGTTGGGGGGCTGAGGCGGGCGGATTACCTGAGATCAGGAGTTTGAGACCGGCCTGGCCAACATGGTAAAACCCTGTCTCTACTAAAAAAACAAGAATTAGCTGGGCGTGGTGGTGGCACATGCCTGTAGTCCCAGCTACTCAGGAGGCTGAGGCAGGAGAATTGCTTGAACATGGGAGGCGGAGGTTGCAGTGAGCCAAGATTGCACCACTGCACTCCAGCCTGGGCGACAGAACTAGAGTCTGTCTTTAAAAAAAAAAAAAAAAAAAAAAAAGTCGATATCCTCTGACCCAGTACCCAGTACCCAGTAATACCACTCCTGGGAATTCAGCCTAAAGAAATCAACAGACTTAAAAACAAACAAACAAACAGCTCTCTGCATGAAATGGATCCTGCAATGAACATCTGGAAGAAAAATAATTTAGAAACAACCTACATCTCCAGTAACAGGAGCCGGTCAAGTGACTGATGGATGCGGAGCTGCAGATGAATCCCAGGATATTATGGCGTCATTAAAATGGTAATTACACAGCAGCTCTCAAACAATGGCTGCAAATGGATAAGGACCGAAAGGGGGCTGCAAAAAGGGAGAAAATGACGCAATCGAATGCAGTATTCTCCCCAAAACCTTTTGACTTATTTCAATGAACAACAATAACAACACAAGTAAAAATGGAAAAGAAGACATTTCCCCAAGCCCTTAAATGTGGCTCCCACTTGAGGCTTTGGGGAGAGGACAAGCCAATCAGACCTTCCCTTCCCTTTTGTAGGAGGGGGGTGATGCACGGATGTGCCTGGTGGGGACCAGCAGGGAAGTGTGACGATTATGGAAGCCCAGGTGGGGATAGGAAGGGGACAGAGTGTGAACAGGGATGGCTCCTGAGAGGAGGTGTCCTTGGAGCAGACTCTAAAATGAGGAGCAGGAATGTGCTGGGGGTGATCCAGGCAGAGGCAGGAATGAACTGAGAGAGGGGTCAGGAGGGGGGGACCATATCCGAAGTGCTAGCTTAGGAGTGGACTGAGGAGTTTGCACCCTAGGAGAGTCCCATGGTGGGCTTAAGGAAGACCCTTGGGGCTGCCTGGAGAAGGATGGAGGGAAACGTGTGCTCATGAGACCAGAGATGAGGCTGCTGCAAGCGTGCAGAGATGAGGCCAGTAAGAACTGGGGGGAGAGGGAGGGGCCAAGGATGGTTTCTCAGGGCACGTGGAGGTACCCGGTTCAAGCTGAAACACAGTGCGGTTAGGGGCTGATGGGACAACCAAAGGGAGATGCTCAGGAGGCCGATGTGTCGATGCCAAATCTGGAGCTTGGGAAGGAAACCTGGGCTGGACACTGAGCTTTGGTTTGGGGCCCCTCCGTGGAATGGGTGTGGGAAGCCTCAGGGCGTGGCTGAGTGCACCCAGGGAAAGTGAGGGCCAAGAGAGGCGCACCCCTTAAAGGAGGAGGACCCTGCAGGGAGACAGAGGCAGCAGACAGAGGGAGGAGGAGGGGTGCTGAGAGAGGTGGCTGGAAGCCCAGGGCATGGAGACCTGCAAGAGGGGATGAGAGGCAGGGTCAGGTGTCAGAGAGGGTTCCACCAAGATAAGGACTGAGAAGTCCTCATTTATCATCTTGGGGACATTAGCAAGAGCACTTTCAGTGTATCCTGGGAGGGAAAGGAGACGCTGAAAATCTGGGAACTTTGAGGATACTGAATGAGAAGAGAGGGGAGAGATTGGACAGTGGCTAACGGGCGCATGGGACTCCGCTGAGCCAATTGGTCTCACCCTGTGTCTGCTGGGCTCCAGCTCCAGCCCCAGCCCCTCCTAGAGGCCCCCAAAAGACTAGCTGTGGCTGTTGCCACACTCAGAAGGGAGACCTGGTGGCCAAGCAGGCCCCTGCCCTTCTCTGTCTGTGGCTGCTGCACTCAGAAAAGAGGAGAAAGTATACATGGGGAAGCCAGGGCTCCCCCAGCCTGGAAGGCTGACCTCTTGCCAAATCCCAGCTGCCAGGATCCCCCCAACCTCAGCGGGCTAACCGGAAGGGAGGCCATCCTGCCAAGTGCTGCAGGTGCTGGGGGCACAGGTCCAAGGCAGGTCCAAGCCTGCCAGCCCCAGACGTGGGAGGAGCCACCTGTGCCATCTGGGCGTGGGGAGGGGGGCTATGGCAGGCACGAGGAAGTTTAGTTAATGAAAGTCAAAAATTGTTTTTTACATGACTAAAACCTGTTGCCTAAAACCTGTTTGCTCCTATTTTGAGTTTTGACTGTATTTTTAAAATGAGTAATATTATAGCTTAATGATAAAAATAGCAATCACTCAAATTGACTGAACATACCTGTGTTCCAGACACTATTCTTGGCCTTTCATATAAAGTACTTAATCCTCCTAATATCCCAGTGAGGTAGGTGCTATTACTATCCCCATTTTACAGGTGAGAAAACTAAGACTTCCCTTCATTGCATACTTTCAGTTTTTTCCTGATTATTTTCCGGCTCTTGGTTCTCTTATCCTAGAAATCCCCCAGAGCTGGAGTGGGGGAAGAGGTGGGTATGGGCCTGGATTTTCTCCTGCCTCTGCCAAACCTCTTAGGACGTTTCTGAGCTGAGTTTTCTCATCTGTAAGGTGAGGGGTTGGCTGCAATGGCTGCCTGGCTGCACTCTGACACCCTGTAGGGAGGGTGCTGACACCAGTACAGGCATCCTGGAGGGCTGTCGGACCACAACATCCTCAGTCTTGCGAGTGGGCATCACCTGTGCTGTTTGCCCAGGATTTAACTTAAACAGCCCCAGAGGTAAGGGGTCCCTGCACTTACTCTCTGCCTCTCTCCTCCCTCCAACTTGCCTGATGCACTCCACCTGGGTGGAGGTAGCAGAGGGGGCAGCGCGGGCTTTGGCCTCTTTCTCCCTCTTCCTTCCGCAGTTCTGATTTTGTTGCTTAACCCCCTTCCTTGTGGTCTGGAAGTCAGTCCATGGCTGGGGTGGTGAATGTGTCCCGGATGTCTGTCTTGCCCAGTCTGTCTCCCTTGCACTTCTGGGAATCCCAAATTCATTCTTACAGGGAGGAAGGTGGCCATGGGACTCCAGGGGGGAAATGACTGGCCCAGGGTCACATGACAGCCAAGAGTGGGTTCCTCCATGCTGGACTCCTTGTGTCTGAGCCCCAAGCCTGAGTCAGGAAAGCCTGGAAAAGGTGAGTGGAGGAGGAGGAGCTCAGTGGGGCCTTGTTCTCCATTCAGCTTCCACCCAAGAGCTGTGGGCTTCCAGGTGTGTGAGGCTGGGTGCCTGGCACCTGAGCTCCTGCGGTTTGGGTCGTAGTCTGAGCCAGAGTGGGAGATTCAGGGTAGGGAAGTGATGAGGGGCACCCAGGTTTGTCTTATGGGGCACTCTGTTCCCGGCTCTGTGTAATGAGGGGAGGACCCCGAGTCCCTTGGACAGCGCATCCATCTCCTGGCCAGAGTGTGAGGGTGGAGCTTGTGCTGATTCGGGGGTGTCCGAAAGAAGGAAATGAAAGGGACATTTAATGAGGTCCTAGTACGTGCCAAGCATTTTCACACACCTACATTTGATTCCATTTCCACTACAGGTGGACACTGTTATACCTATTTTACAGACACAGAAACTGAGGCTAAGAGAGGTGCCTGGAGAGGGAAAAGGGTGGGGAGCGAATCTTTCTGGCGCGTCCCCTGTGCCTCAGTCACCGTGCCAGACGCCTGCCCGCGTTCCCTATCGGAATCCCCCCGCCTTGCCAGCGAGGAAGGCGCGATCGTCCCCGGAATACAGACGGGAGACCAGAGACTCGGGGACCGCGGGGTGATCGCGGCCGGGCGGCCCCTCACACCACCCGGGCGGCTCCCCCGACGGCGCGCGGCGCTCACCTCCAGGCGGTCGATGCGGTCCCGCAGGGCGCGCACGGCGTCCTCCAGCTCCAGGATGAGCGCAGGCGAGTCCCAGGGCCCGTCGGCCATGGTGTCGCGGCGGGGCCCCGCACCCTGGAGGCCGCGCGGCAGGCCGCTCTCGCAGCGGCCCAGCTTGCCAGTGAGCTCACGGATGGTGTCCTGGTCGGGGATGCGCGCCCCCGCCTGCAGCGCCGTCTGCGCAGCTGCTCGGCCGTGTTCTGCAGGCAGCAGCAGCCTCTTCGCGCTCACCCGGCGCAGCTGGCCCCCGCGTCCCCCTGCTGCCCTCCGACGGGCAGGCGGCCGCCAAGCGGCGTGCACAAGAAGCGGCGTGAACAAGGGGCCCGGCGGCACGCGGATGCGCGCTGGCCGGGTGCCCCGGGCAGCGCGGGGGGCCCGGCTGAGCCACCGCTCCGCTGCAGCGGCGCTCAGGCTCCCGCCTGCGGCCCGGGAACGCGCGGCGCCCGAGCGACCGAGGCGTTGTCGGCGCCGGCCGGGCAGCGCTCGCGCTTGGGCTGGCCGCCAGGGGCACGCTGGCGATGATGCAGATGACGCGGGGCACGCGAGGAACGCCAGCATGCCGCGGCCAGCAGCGACGCCAGGAACTTTCAGCGTGAGACGGCGGGCGGGGCGCCCGAGGCCCCCCCCCCCCCCGGGCAGGGCGCGGCGGCGGGTCGGCGCGGAGCCCTGGCGCGGCGGGGCCGAGTGGGCAGGCGCTGGAGCCCGGAGGCCGGAGCTGAGCTGTCGCGGCGGCCGCTGCTGCGGCGCTCTGAGCCGGGCGGCGGAGGAGAGAAGGCTGCAGGCGGCGGGAGGGGAGCGGGCGCGGCGGCCCCGCCACTCGCATCCCCCAGGGCCGGCCCCTGGCCCAGCCCCGCACCCGTTCCGTGCCGGGGCGCCGGGCTGGGGCGCCGCCGGGGATGCGGCGAGGAGCGAGGGCAGCGCCTGGGACCTTATCTTGTCGCGGTCACAGCGCAGGGGGCGGTGACCCGAGGGCCGCGCGGCGGGGCTCCTGGGTAATCCCCATCCCAGCCCTCCGGTGCTCTGGCCCCCTCCCCAAGCCGGTTATGCTCACAGCCACCCAGGAGGGAGCTCTCTTCCGGGATGGGCTCTGCACTGGGGCGCCACAAGCTCGGTCGCAATTGAGCCTCGCCCTGGACAGGCTCACAATAGAAATGAGGAAACTGAGGCACCGGAGGTCAGGCCGCTGTCCAAGGTCACCAGGTGGCTGCGTTGGAGCCGCCTGCGAGCTCAGGCACGTTTCACTGGACCAGACTGTGGATGGGGCTAGAGTGGGAGCGGTTAGAGGAGAAGAGGCCAGTGTTGGGGGTTGGGGGGAGGCACGGATTTTGACCTAACTTCTGTTTATACTGTGGCCATCTGCCCATCACCCCGACCTGCAACGTTCTGAAGGAGCAGAGTTCACTCCCCACCACCCTCATTACAAAATCTTCCTGTGATCTCAGAGGGTGATGGAAATTCTCTCTGAATCCTTGGGGGCTTAGAGCATCACAGGTCCAGAGAACGCTCCCCCGCCCCCCACTGCAGTCTGCCTTCGTTGGCAAGCGATGCCACGTGCCTGGTGGGCATGTGGACCAGGCCCAGAAGGAACAGCAGGAATGGGAGTGGGCTGTGCTGTGGGGGTGGCGGAGGAGCGTTTTACTTTCTCCTGTCAAAAATGTCTATATATATTTTGTAGAAAATTAACTTTGCAATTAAAAACTTAAAAAAACAATCCTACTATCCTCCACAATTTATCTCCAGCTCCAATTTTCCATGAGGCCTTTCCTGACCAATATGGATTCCCAGGGCTGGAAGGGCGCTGGGAGGGCTGTGATTATTCCCAGCCCTGTCTCTCTTCCAAGCCTGCATTTTTGACTTGAAGTGAAGGAGCAAACCAGGATCTCTGGACCACCACAGCTACCACTGTGGTTTCAAGTGGACTTCACATAGCACTGGTGGTGCGGAGAGACCAGAATGTTTCCCAGGAGGCCACAGCCCTGGGAGACACTCTCCAGCCACTGAGATTTTGTCCAGTGTTCCCAGGCACACGTGCTCCACCTCCCTCCACACACGTTAGGATGATGTCCACTCTGCTCACCCATCTCTAGGAGCCAGGGATTTTCATCCATACCTGAGTTGTGAAAGAGGAGAGAAGCAAACACAAGCGCTGCATGCCAGGAACCCGAGTGCTATGTGTGCGTGGATGTGTGCTGGCACTCACTGAAGCTGTGACCTCAAAACCCAGTGCAGGCAGCTGGGCTTGGAGGAAACGTCTCATGGACAGAGAAATGGGCTGGGCTCTTGGAAGGCAAAGGCCAGCGGTAGGCCCTGCTAAAGTCCTGGGGATGCATGAGGCATCGGGACTCCTGGTATATCTACACGTGTGCTGTGAAGACAGAAGCACAGAGATAGCATCTCCAGAGAAACTGTCATAGAAAGTCCAGGGAAGGACAGGAGATGCCAAGAGCAGCAGAGCCACTGTGACTTGGGCACCAAATGGTGCCACCTTTACCTGAGCGGCCCCCTGAGACTTTGGGGACAGATTGGATAAATGGGTCCAGAGGCTGGAGTCAAATCTTGTTCAAACTGGTCTGTTGATCCCCTAAAATGACTTTATTTATTTTTATTTTTTTGAGACTGAGTCTCACTCTGTCATCCAGGCTGCAGTGCAGTGGCGTGATCTCAGTTCACTGGAACCTCTGCCTCACAGATTCAAGCAATTCTCCTGCCTCAGCCTCCCAAGTAGCTGGGACTACAGGTGCTCACCACCACGCCCAGCTAATTTTTGTATTTTTAGTAGAGATGGAGTTTCAACATGTTGGCCAGGCTGGTCTCGAACTCCTGACCTCAGGTGATCCACCTGCCTTGGCCTCCCAAAGTGTTGGGATCACAGGCATGAGCCATGGCGCCCGACCTCTCCCTTCTTCCTTGACCCATCTCTATCCCCAGCATTCAGCATGAAGCCTGCTCAGGGAAGCTTCTCGGTGAATGTTTGCTGAACTAGTTTCGTAATGCCGCTGCTGCAGGCAGAGGAAGGAGGAGAGGACAGAGAGGTCCCAAAGCCCATTTCTCCTAGGTCTTGGGAGAGAACCCCCCTTAATCCTAACACAGGATTCCTCAAGGGATGGTCAGAGAAGTATTCTTGGGGGAACTTCCCTAAAACTGGAATAGTTCCTATATTTTCCCTCTGAATTGTCATGACTCCTAGTTTTTTTTTTTTTTTTTTTTTTTAATTTCTTCACTTTCATTCCATTCTTAGGCTAAGGGAATTCTGCCATATATAACAAATATAGGAATTCGTTTTAGAAAATATGTTTTGAGACCTACATTGTGCCAGGCATAGTGCCAAGCCTGGGGAAAGCTGGGAACAAGACACGCTCACACAGTTTGTATTCCAGTGGGGAGGCAGGCAGTAAACAAATGAATAGCTAAGTAAACAAGTTAATTTCCAATAATGATGAGAATGACAAAGAAGAGTCTTAAAGTGATGTTATAGAAAGTTACAGGAAGTGGGAAGTGGGGAATTGGGAGGTGGGCAGTATTTATAAGGTGGTCAGACCTAAATGACCCGGGAAAACAGCCATGCAGAAGTCTGGGGAAAGATGGTGTATTCTAGGCAGAGGGAACAGCTAGTGCAAAGGCCCTGGGGCAGAAAGGAGAGTGGTATGTTTCAGGAACAGAAGGAACAGAGTCCGGCTAGAGCAGAGTGAGATGTAGGGGAGGGAGGAAGCTGGACAGGAAGGTGGGGGCCATGTAGAGATTTACAGGCTCCGGGAAGGGAGTGGGTCTGATTCCTTAACCTGAGCTGCCCCCTGAGACTTTGGGGACAGTTTGGATAAATGGGTCCAGAGGCTGGAGTCAAATCTTGTTTAAACTGGTCTGTTGATCCCCTAGAATGATTTTATTTTTTATTTTTTATTTTTGAGACAGGATCTCGCTCTGCAACCCAGGCTGCAGTGCAGTGGCGTGATCTCAGCTCACTGGAACCTCTGCCTCGCAGGTTCAAGCGATTCTCTTGCCTCAGCCTCCCAAGTAGCTGGGACTATAGGTGCACACCACCATGCCCAGCTAATTTTTGTATTTTTTTTTTCTTTTTTTTTTTTTTTTTTTTGAGACTGAGTCTTGCTCTGTCGCCCAGGCTGGAGTGCAGTGGCCAGATCTCAGCTCACTGCAAGCTCCGCCTCCCGGGTTCACGCCATTCTCCTGCCTCAGCCTCCCGAGTAGCTAGGACTACAGGCGCCCGCCACCTC